>NW_028294596.1:0-75096 GCF_964341445.2 Mesoplodon mirus
CTCCAAGAGCTTGCTGTATGCTCCGATCCATTAGGGCGACTCAAAGGCTTTCTCGAGGCATGCCCTCTCGTGGGCGTTCCCTGTAGTCCTACAGCCCGACAGGAGGAGCTCCCAGCACGGCTCCGGAAGCCCCCTGAGAACTGAGAGAAAAATTCCCTCTCTTCCCCGAGCCCTGCCTCCCGCGCCTAGAGGCCCGTCAGAAACGGTGTTGTTCAGGTAGCTCCAAGGCAGCACGAATGGAGCTTTCAAAATGGGAAGTCAAGGCTTCTGCCCTCCGGCCCCCACTTCCAGTGAACACGTAGTCCACTCCCTTGGCATTTCTAGTAAGTGCCCAGGGACACTAGCTACGCACTCGCTCCTGCCCTGAATCCACTTTTCTTCCCAGGGTGTTCTGTATGTAGCCAACTCCCTCATCCAAGGAACCCTCTAGGTAGCCTCTATCGGGCCATAGCCTCAACCAAAGGCTTGCAGTGTAAGAGGAAGCACTGTACTTCAGTGGCAGCGGGAACGCAAGCCGACTGTCTCCTGCAGGTATGGTGCCCTCGGCTAAGGGTTCCTGGAAGGGCTGCGAAGCAGATGGTTTCCCTAGGTGCAGCTCAGACGAGGGCAATGAGGCAGAGTTCCTTGACAAGTGGCCCGTGAGAGAACAGTTTCCCTGGAGCTGCTGCCGTGCCGAGGAAATCTACCTCTCCCCAGGGTGGTGTGCAGGGCGTTGCCCTACACTCGGCATACACAGAGTGACTGGGAAGGGCTGCCGGCCTGGATGCCGCTGAGCAGGCCAGGGGAGCCTCCCGGTATTCAGTGGTCTTGCACGGAATCGGGTGCAAACAGGAGGGCCCTGGGTGTCTTGAACGGCGCACTAGCAAGAAGAGAAAGCAGAGCCGCGACGAAGGCCCCTTGGAAAGTGCTGCATGCCTCCGCTTCAGCAGGGCAAATAGGGCGACTTTGCTCGAGGCAGGGGCTGACGTTCGGTCTCCAGGTAGGTGTAGAGCAGAGCGGCATGAGCTCCCAACCAGGCCCTGGACGCACCGTGTTTTACGAGAGAGCACTCATTTTCTTCCCAGAGCCATGCCTCCCGTGTACGAGAGGCCCGTCAGAGAGGGTGCCTCTCCGTGTAATTCAAGGCCCTACGGAGGGAACTTTCCAACTGTGCCTTCAGGCCCGCACCTGAAGCCCGACAGGCGGTAAACGTCACCTGGGGCTTCAACAAGGCTCAAACCACACAAGGTACACAACGGGCCCTTCCCTGGATCAGCGTGTTTACGCAGGGTGTTCTGAGTGGAGCAAACGGCCTCAACCAAGGCAGGCGCCCTTTACGCATGAAGCGTCTGCCTCTTCCAAACGACCGATGTGTTGCCTGAAGAACTCTGCTTTAGCTGCCGCTGCAATGCAAGCGGACTTTCTCCGTGAGTAGAGCGGCTTTCCAACGGAGGTGCCAGAAGGCGTTCTAAGCAGACTATTTCCTCAGGGCAGCTGAGAGAAGGTCCATGTGGAAAACTTCCAGGGCACGGCGGACCGGCTAGAAACGCGTTCCTGATGCTGTTGGAGTGCCGAGGAATCGTAGCCGTCCCCTTTAAAAGCGCTGGTTGTAGTCCTTCCCTCGGCAAACACAGTAGTCCCCTCTCTGAAGGGCCTGGGGGCCTGGGTGTGGCACAGCATGCTCACAGGGGCAGGGGCTTTTCGCAGGGAAAAGGGTGCACGCCCAAAGCGCCTAGGGGTCCTGAGAAGGGCAGCACCGCTCAAATAAAGCACTACAGTGACTAAGACCTCCAAGAGCTTGCTGTATGCTCCGATCCATTAGGGCGACTCAAAGGCTTTCTCGAGGCATGCCCTCTCGTGGGCGTTCCCTGTAGTCCTACAGCCCGACAGGAGGAGCTCCCAGCACGGCTCCGGAAGCCCCCTGAGAACTGAGAGAAAAATTCCCTCTCTTCCCCGAGCCCTGCCTCCCGCGCCTAGAGGCCCGTCAGAAACGGTGTTGTTCAGGTAGCTCCAAGGCAGCACGAATGGAGCTTTCAAAATGGGAAGTCAAGGCTTCTGCCCTCCGGCCCCCACTTCCAGTGAACACGTAGTCCACTCCCTTGGCATTTCTAGTAAGTGCCCAGGGACACTAGCTACGCACTCGCTCCTGCCCTGAATCCACTTTTCTTCCCAGGGTGTTCTGTATGTAGCCAACTCCCTCATCCAAGGAACCCTCTAGGTAGCCTCTATCGGGCCATAGCCTCAACCAAAGGCTTGCAGTGTAAGAGGAAGCACTGTACTTCAGTGGCAGCGGGAACGCAAGCCGACTGTCTCCTGCAGGTATGGTGCCCTCGGCGAAGGGTTCCTGGAAGGGCTGCGAAGCAGATGGTTTCCCTAGGTGCAGCTCAGACGAGGGCAATGAGGCAGAGTTCCTTGACAAGTGGCCCGTGAGAGAACAGTTTCCCTGGAGCTGCTGCCGTGCCGAGGAAATCTACCTCTCCCCAGGGTGGTGTGCAGGGCGTTGCCCTACACTCGGCATACACAGAGTGACTGGGAAGGCTGCCGGCCTGGATGCCGCTGAGCAGGCCAGGGGAGCCTCCCGGTATTCAGTGGTCTTGCACGGAATCGGGTGCAAACAGGAGGGCCCTGGGTGTCTTGAACGGCGCACTAGCAAGAAGAGAAAGCAGAGCCGCGACGAAGGCCCCTTGGAAAGTGCTGCATGCCTCCGCTTCAGCAGGGCAAATAGGGCGACTTTGCTCGAGGCAGGGGCTGACGTTCGGTCTCCAGGTAGGTGTAGAGCAGAGCGGCATGAGCTCCCAACCAGGCCCTGGACGCACCGTGTTTTACGAGAGAGCACTCATTTTCTTCCCAGAGCCATGCCTCCCGTGTACGAGAGGCCCGTCAGAGAGGGTGCCTCTCCGTGTAATTCAAGGCCCTACGGAGGGAACTTTCCACCTGTGCCTTCAGGCCCGCACCTGAAGCCCGACAGGCGGTAAACGTCACCTGGGGCTTCAACAAGGCTCAAACCACACAAGGTACACAACGGGCCCTTCCCTGGATCAGCGTGTTTACGCAGGGTGTTCTGAGTGGAGCAAACGGCCTCAACCAAGGCAGGCGCCCTTTACGCATGTAAGCGTCTGCCTCTTCCAAACGACCGATGTGTTGCCTGAAGAACTCTGCTTTAGCTGCCGCTGCAATGCAAGCGGACTTTCTCCGTGAGTAGAGCGACTTTCCAACGGAGGTGCCAGAAGGCGTTCTAAGCAGACTATTTCCTCAGGGCAGCTGAGAGAAGGTCCATGTGGAAACTTCCAGGGCACGGCGGACCGGCTAGAAACGCGTTCCTGATGCTGTTGGAGTGCCGAGGAATCGTAGCCGTCCCCTTTAAAAGCGCTGGTTGTAGTCCTTCCCTCGGCAAACACAGTAGTCCCCTCTCTGAAGGGCCTGGGGGCCTGGGTGTGGCACAGCATGCTCACAGGGGCAGGGGCTTTTCGCAGGGAAAAGGGTGCACGCCCAAAGCGCCTAGGGGTCCTGAGAAGGGCAGCACCGCTCAAATAAAGCACTACAGTGACTAAGACCTCCAAGAGCTTGCTGTATGCTCCGATCCATTAGGGCGACTCAAAGGCTTTCTCGAGGCATGCCCTCTCGTGGGCGTTCCCTGTAGTCCTACAGCCCGACAGGAGGAGCTCCCAGCACGGCTCCGGAAGCCCCCTGAGAACTGAGAGAAAAATTCCCTCTCTTCCCCGAGCCCTGCCTCCCGCGCCTAGAGGCCCGTCAGAAACGGTGTTGTTCAGGTAGCTCCAAGGCAGCACGAATGGAGCTTTCAAAATGGGAAGTCAAGGCTTCTGCCCTCCGGCCCCCACTTCCAGTGAACACGTAGTCCACTCCCTTGGCATTTCTAGTAAGTGCCCAGGGACACTAGCTACGCACTCGCTCCTGCCCTGAATCCACTTTTCTTCCCAGGGTGTTCTGTATGTAGCCAACTCCCTCATCCAAGGAACCCTCTAGGTAGCCTCTATCGGGCCATAGCCTCAACCAAAGGCTTGCAGTGTAAGAGGAAGCACTGTACTTCAGTGGCAGCGGGAACGCAAGCCGACTGTCTCCTGCAGGTATGGTGCCCTCGGCGAAGGGTTCCTGGAAGGGCTGCGAAGCAGATGGTTTCCCTAGGTGCAGCTCAGACGAGGGCAATGAGGCAGAGTTCCTTGACAAGTGGCCCGTGAGAGAACAGTTTCCCTGGAGCTGCTGCCGTGCCGAGGAAATCTACCTCTCCCCAGGGTGGTGTGCAGGGCGTTGCCCTACACTCGGCATACACAGAGTGACTGGGAAGGGCTGCCGGCCTGGATGCCGCTGAGCAGGCCAGGGGAGCCTCCCGGTATTCAGTGGTCTTGCACGGAATCGGGTGCAAACAGGAGGGCCCTGGGTGTCTTGAACGGCGCACTAGCAAGAAGAGAAAGCAGAGCCGCGACGAAGGCCCCTTGGAAAGTGCTGCATGCCTCCGCTTCAGCAGGGCAAATAGGGCGACTTTGCTCGAGGCAGGGGCTGACGTTCGGTCTCCAGGTAGGTGTAGAGCAGAGCGGCATGAGCTCCCAACCAGGCCCTGGACGCACCGTGTTTTACGAGAGAGCACTCATTTTCTTCCCAGAGCCATGCCTCCCGTGTACGAGAGGCCCGTCAGAGAGGGTGCCTCTCCGTGTAATTCAAGGCCCTACGGAGGGAACTTTCCACCTGTGCCTTCAGGCCCGCACCTGAAGCCCGACAGGCGGTAAACGTCACCTGGGGCTTCAACAAGGCTCAAACCACACAAGGTACACAACGGGCCCTTCCCTGGATCAGCGTGTTTACGCAGGGTGTTCTGAGTGGAGCAAACGGCCTCAACCAAGGCAGGCGCCCTTTACGCATGTAAGCGTCTGCCTCTTCCAAACGACCGATGTGTTGCCTGAAGAACTCTGCTTTAGCTGCCGCTGCAATGCAAGCGGACTTTCTCCGTGAGTAGAGCGGCTTTCCAACGGAGGTGCCAGAAGGCGTTCTAAGCAGACTATTTCCTCAGGGCAGCTGAGAGAAGGTCCATGTGCAAAACTTCCAGGGCACGGCGGACCGGCTAGAAACGCGTTCCTGATGCTGTTGGAGTGCCGAGGAATCGTAGCCGTCCCCTTTAAAAGCGCTGGTTGTAGTCCTTCCCTCGGCAAACACAGCAGTCCCCTCTCTGAAGGGCCTGGGGGCCTGGGTGTGGCACAGCATGCTCACAGGGGCAGGGGCTTTTCGCAGGGAAAAGGGTGCACGCCCAAAGCGCCTAGGGGTCCTGAGAAGGGCAGCACCGCTCAAATAAAGCACTACAGTGACTAAGACCTCCAAGAGCTTGCTGTATGCTCCGATCCATTAGGGCGACTCAAAGGCTTTCTCGAGGCATGCCCTCTCGTGGGCGTTCCCTGTAGTCCTACAGCCCGACAGGAGGAGCTCCCAGCACGGCTCCGGAAGCCCCCTGAGAACTGAGAGAAAAATTCCCTCTCTTCCCCGAGCCCTGCCTCCCGCGCCTAGAGGCCCGTCAGAAACGGTGTTGTTCAGGTAGCTCCAAGGCAGCACGAATGGAGCTTTCAAAATGGGAAGTCAAGGCTTCTGCCCTCCGGCCCCCACTTCCAGTGAACACGTAGTCCACTCCCTTGGCATTTCTAGTAAGTGCCCAGGGACACTAGCTACGCACTCGCTCCTGCCCTGAATCCACTTTTCTTCCCAGGGTGTTCTGTATGTAGCCAACTCCCTCATCCAAGGAACCCTCTAGGTAGCCTCTATCGGGCCATAGCCTCAACCAAAGGCTTGCAGTGTAAGAGGAAGCACTGTACTTCAGTGGCAGCGGGAACGCAAGCCGACTGTCTCCTGCAGGTATGGTGCCCTCGGCGAAGGGTTCCTGGAAGGGCTGCGAAGCAGATGGTTTCCCTAGGTGCAGCTCAGACGAGGGCAATGAGGCAGAGTTCCTTGACAAGTGGCCCGTGAGAGAACAGTTTCCCTGGAGCTGCTGCCGTGCCGAGGAAATCTACCTCTCCCCAGGGTGGTGTGCAGGGCGTTGCCCTACACTCGGCATACACAGAGTGACTGGGAAGGGCTGCCGGCCTGGATGCCGCTGAGCAGGCCAGGGGAGCCTCCCGGTATTCAGTGGTCTTGCACGGAATCGGGTGCAAACAGGAGGGCCCTGGGTGTCTTGAACGGCGCACTAGCAAGAAGAGAAAGCAGAGCCGCGACGAAGGCCCCTTGGAAAGTGCTGCATGCCTCCGCTTCAGCAGGGCAAATAGGGCGACTTTGCTCGAGGCAGGGGCTGACGTTCGGTCTCCAGGTAGGTGTAGAGCAGAGCGGCATGAGCTCCCAACCAGGCCCTGGACGCACCGTGTTTTACGAGAGAGCACTCATTTTCTTCCCAGAGCCATGCCTCCCGTGTACGAGAGGCCCGTCAGAGAGGGTGCCTCTCCGTGTAATTCAAGGCCCTACGGAGGGAACTTTCCAACTGTGCCTTCAGGCCCGCACCTGAAGCCCGACAGGCGGTAAACGTCACCTGGGGCTTCAACAAGGCTCAAACCACACAAGGTACACAACGGGCCCTTCCCTGGATCAGCGTGTTTACGCAGGGTGTTCTGAGTGGAGCAAACGGCCTCAACCAAGGCAGGCGCCCTTTACGCATGTAAGCGTCTGCCTCTTCCAAACGACCGATGTGTTGCCTGAAGAACTCTGCTTTAGCTGCCGCTGCAATGCAAGCGGACTTTCTCCGTGAGTAGAGCGGCTTTCCAACGGAGGTGCCAGAAGGCGTTCTAAGCAGACTATTTCCTCAGGGCAGCTGAGAGAAGGTCCATGTGGAAAACTTCCAGGGCACGGCGGACCGGCTAGAAACGCGTTCCTGATGCTGTTGGAGTGCCGAGGAATCGTAGCCGTCCCCTTTAAAAGCGCTGGTTGTAGTCCTTCCCTCGGCAAACACAGTAGTCCCCTCTCTGAAGGGCCTGGGGGCCTGGGTGTGGCACAGCATGCTCACAGGGGCAGGGGCTTTTCGCAGGGAAAAGGGTGCACGCCCAAAGCGCCTAGGGGTCCTGAGAAGGGCAGCACCGCTCAAATAAAGCACTACAGTGACTAAGACCTCCAAGAGCTTGCTGTATGCTCCGATCCATTAGGGCGACTCAAAGGCTTTCTCGAGGCATGCCCTCTCGTGGGCGTTCCCTGTAGTCCTACAGCCCGACAGGAGGAGCTCCCAGCACGGCTCCGGAAGCCCCCTGAGAACTGAGAGAAAAATTCCCTCTCTTCCCCGAGCCCTGCCTCCCGCGCCTAGAGGCCCGTCAGAAACGGTGTTGTTCAGGTAGCTCCAAGGCAGCACGAATGGAGCTTTCAAAATGGGAAGTCAAGGCTTCTGCCCTCCGGCCCCCACTTCCAGTGAACACGTAGTCCACTCCCTTGGCATTTCTAGTAAGTGCCCAGGGACACTAGCTACGCACTCGCTCCTGCCCTGAATCCACTTTTCTTCCCAGGGTGTTCTGTATGTAGCCAACTCCCTCATCCAAGGAACCCTCTAGGTAGCCTCTATCGGGCCATAGCCTCAACCAAAGGCTTGCAGTGTAAGAGGAAGCACTGTACTTCAGTGGCAGCGGGAACGCAAGCCGACTGTCTCCTGCAGGTATGGTGCCCTCGGCGAAGGGTTCCTGGAAGGGCTGCGAAGCAGATGGTTTCCCTAGGTGCAGCTCAGACGAGGGCAATGAGGCAGAGTTCCTTGACAAGTGGCCCGTGAGAGAACAGTTTCCCTGGAGCTGCTGCCGTGCCGAGGAAATCTACCTCTCCCCAGGGTGGTGTGCAGGGCGTTGCCCTACACTCGGCATACACAGAGTGACTGGGAAGGGCTGCCGGCCTGGATGCCGCTGAGCAGGCCAGGGGAGCCTCCCGGTATTCAGTGGTCTTGCACGGAATCGGGTGCAAACAGGAGGGCCCTGGGTGTCTTGAACGGCGCACTAGCAAGAAGAGAAAGCAGAGCCGCGACGAAGGCCCCTTGGAAAGTGCTGCATGCCTCCGCTTCAGCAGGGCAAATAGGGCGACTTTGCTCGAGGCAGGGGCTGACGTTCGGTCTCCAGGTAGGTGTAGAGCAGAGCGGCATGAGCTCCCAACCAGGCCCTGGACGCACCGTGTTTTACGAGAGAGCACTCATTTTCTTCCCAGAGCCATGCCTCCCGTGTACGAGAGGCCCGTCAGAGAGGGTGCCTCTCCGTGTAATTCAAGGCCCTACGGAGGGAACTTTCCAACTGTGCCTTCAGGCCCGCACCTGAAGCCCGACAGGCGGTAAACGTCACCTGGGGCTTCAACAAGGCTCAAACCACACAAGGTACACAACGGGCCCTTCCCTGGATCAGCGTGTTTACGCAGGGTGTTCTGAGTGGAGCAAACGGCCTCAACCAAGGCAGGCGCCCTTTACGCATGTAAGCGTCTGCCTCTTCCAAACGACCGATGTGTTGCCTGAAGAACTCTGCTTTAGCTGCCGCTGCAATGCAAGCGGACTTTCTCCGTGAGTAGAGCGGCTTTCCAACGGAGGTGCCAGAAGGCGTTCTAAGCAGACTATTTCCTCAGGGCAGCTGAGAGAAGGTCCATGTGGAAAACTTCCAGGGCACGGCGGACCGGCTAGAAACGCGTTCCTGATGCTGTTGGAGTGCCGAGGAATCGTAGCCGTCCCCTTTAAAAGCGCTGGTTGTAGTCCTTCCCTCGGCAAACACAGTAGTCCCCTCTCTGAAGGGCCTGGGGGCCTGGGTGTGGCACAGCATGCTCACAGGGGCAGGGGCTTTTCGCAGGGAAAAGGGTGCACGCCCAAAGCGCCTAGGGGTCCTGAGAAGGGCAGCACCGCTCAAATAAAGCACTACAGTGACTAAGACCTCCAAGAGCTTGCTGTATGCTCCGATCCATTAGGGCGACTCAAAGGCTTTCTCGAGGCATGCCCTCTCGTGGGCGTTCCCTGTAGTCCTACAGCCCGACAGGAGGAGCTCCCAGCACGGCTCCGGAAGCCCCCTGAGAACTGAGAGAAAAATTCCCTCTCTTCCCCGAGCCCTGCCTCCCGCGCCTAGAGGCCCGTCAGAAACGGTGTTGTTCAGGTAGCTCCAAGGCAGCACGAATGGAGCTTTCAAAATGGGAAGTCAAGGCTTCTGCCCTCCGGCCCCCACTTCCAGTGAACACGTAGTCCACTCCCTTGGCATTTCTAGTAAGTGCCCAGGGACACTAGCTACGCACTCGCTCCTGCCCTGAATCCACTTTTCTTCCCAGGGTGTTCTGTATGTAGCCAACTCCCTCATCCAAGGAACCCTCTAGGTAGCCTCTATCGGGCCATAGCCTCAACCAAAGGCTTGCAGTGTAAGAGGAAGCACTGTACTTCAGTGGCAGCGGGAACGCAAGCCGACTGTCTCCTGCAGGTATGGTGCCCTCGGCGAAGGGTTCCTGGAAGGGCTGCGAAGCAGATGGTTTCCCTAGGTGCAGCTCAGACGAGGGCAATGAGGCAGAGTTCCTTGACAAGTGGCCCGTGAGAGAACAGTTTCCCTGGAGCTGCTGCCGTGCCGAGGAAATCTACCTCTCCCCAGGGTGGTGTGCAGGGCGTTGCCCTACACTCGGCATACACAGAGTGACTGGGAAGGGCTGCCGGCCTGGATGCCGCTGAGCAGGCCAGGGGAGCCTCCCGGTATTCAGTGGTCTTGCACGGAATCGGGTGCAAACAGGAGGGCCCTGGGTGTCTTGAACGGCGCACTAGCAAGAAGAGAAAGCAGAGCCGCGACGAAGGCCCCTTGGAAAGTGCTGCATGCCTCCGCTTCAGCAGGGCAAATAGGGCGACTTTGCTCGAGGCAGGGGCTGACGTTCGGTCTCCAGGTAGGTGTAGAGCAGAGCGGCATGAGCTCCCAACCAGGCCCTGGACGCACCGTGTTTTACGAGAGAGCACTCATTTTCTTCCCAGAGCCATGCCTCCCGTGTACGAGAGGCCCGTCAGAGAGGGTGCCTCTCCGTGTAATTCAAGGCCCTACGGAGGGAACTTTCCACCTGTGCCTTCAGGCCCGCACCTGAAGCCCGACAGGCGGTAAACGTCACCTGGGGCTTCAACAAGGCTCAAACCACACAAGGTACACAACGGGCCCTTCCCTGGATCAGCGTGTTTACGCAGGGTGTTCTGAGTGGAGCAAACGGCCTCAACCAAGGCAGGCGCCCTTTACGCATGTAAGCGTCTGCCTCTTCCAAACGACCGATGTGTTGCCTGAAGAACTCTGCTTTAGCTGCCGCTGCAATGCAAGCGGACTTTCTCCGTGAGTAGAGCGGCTTTCCAACGGAGGTGCCAGAAGGCGTTCTAAGCAGACTATTTCCTCAGGGCAGCTGAGAGAAGGTCCATGTGCAAAACTTCCAGGGCACGGCGGACCGGCTAGAAACGCGTTCCTGATGCTGTTGGAGTGCCGAGGAATCGTAGCCGTCCCCTTTAAAAGCGCTGGTTGTAGTCCTTCCCTCGGCAAACACAGCAGTCCCCTCTCTGAAGGGCCTGGGGGCCTGGGTGTGGCACAGCATGCTCACAGGGGCAGGGGCTTTTCGCAGGGAAAAGGGTGCACGCCCAAAGCGCCTAGGGGTCCTGAGAAGGGCAGCACCGCTCAAATAAAGCACTACAGTGACTAAGACCTCCAAGAGCTTGCTGTATGCTCCGATCCATTAGGGCGACTCAAAGGCTTTCTCGAGGCATGCCCTCTCGTGGGCGTTCCCTGTAGTCCTACAGCCCGACAGGAGGAGCTCCCAGCACGGCTCCGGAAGCCCCCTGAGAACTGAGAGAAAAATTCCCTCTCTTCCCCGAGCCCTGCCTCCCGCGCCTAGAGGCCCGTCAGAAACGGTGTTGTTCAGGTAGCTCCAAGGCAGCACGAATGGAGCTTTCAAAATGGGAAGTCAAGGCTTCTGCCCTCCGGCCCCCACTTCCAGTGAACACGTAGTCCACTCCCTTGGCATTTCTAGTAAGTGCCCAGGGACACTAGCTACGCACTCGCTCCTGCCCTGAATCCACTTTTCTTCCCAGGGTGTTCTGTATGTAGCCAACTCCCTCATCCAAGGAACCCTCTAGGTAGCCTCTATCGGGCCATAGCCTCAACCAAAGGCTTGCAGTGTAAGAGGAAGCACTGTACTTCAGTGGCAGCGGGAACGCAAGCCGACTGTCTCCTGCAGGTATGGTGCCCTCGGCGAAGGGTTCCTGGAAGGGCTGCGAAGCAGATGGTTTCCCTAGGTGCAGCTCAGACGAGGGCAATGAGGCAGAGTTCCTTGACAAGTGGCCCGTGAGAGAACAGTTTCCCTGGAGCTGCTGCCGTGCCGAGGAAATCTACCTCTCCCCAGGGTGGTGTGCAGGGCGTTGCCCTACACTCGGCATACACAGAGTGACTGGGAAGGGCTGCCGGCCTGGATGCCGCTGAGCAGGCCAGGGGAGCCTCCCGGTATTCAGTGGTCTTGCACGGAATCGGGTGCAAACAGGAGGGCCCTGGGTGTCTTGAACGGCGCACTAGCAAGAAGAGAAAGCAGAGCCGCGACGAAGGCCCCTTGGAAAGTGCTGCATGCCTCCGCTTCAGCAGGGCAAATAGGGCGACTTTGCTCGAGGCAGGGGCTGACGTTCGGTCTCCAGGTAGGTGTAGAGCAGAGCGGCATGAGCTCCCAACCAGGCCCTGGACGCACCGTGTTTTACGAGAGAGCACTCATTTTCTTCCCAGAGCCATGCCTCCCGTGTACGAGAGGCCCGTCAGAGAGGGTGCCTCTCCGTGTAATTCAAGGCCCTACGGAGGGAACTTTCCAACTGTGCCTTCAGGCCCGCACCTGAAGCCCGACAGGCGGTAAACGTCACCTGGGGCTTCAACAAGGCTCAAACCACACAAGGTACACAACGGGCCCTTCCCTGGATCAGCGTGTTTACGCAGGGTGTTCTGAGTGGAGCAAACGGCCTCAACCAAGGCAGGCGCCCTTTACGCATGTAAGCGTCTGCCTCTTCCAAACGACCGATGTGTTGCCTGAAGAACTCTGCTTTAGCTGCCGCTGCAATGCAAGCGGACTTTCTCCGTGAGTAGAGCGGCTTTCCAACGGAGGTGCCAGAAGGCGTTCTAAGCAGACTATTTCCTCAGGGCAGCTGAGAGAAGGTCCATGTGGAAAACTTCCAGGGCACGGCGGACCGGCTAGAAACGCGTTCCTGATGCTGTTGGAGTGCCGAGGAATCGTAGCCGTCCCCTTTAAAAGCGCTGGTTGTAGTCCTTCCCTCGGCAAACACAGTAGTCCCCTCTCTGAAGGGCCTGGGGGCCTGGGTGTGGCACAGCATGCTCACAGGGGCAGGGGCTTTTCGCAGGGAAAAGGGTGCACGCCCAAAGCGCCTAGGGGTCCTGAGAAGGGCAGCACCGCTCAAATAAAGCACTACAGTGACTAAGACCTCCAAGAGCTTGCTGTATGCTCCGATCCATTAGGGCGACTCAAAGGCTTTCTCGAGGCATGCCCTCTCGTGGGCGTTCCCTGTAGTCCTACAGCCCGACAGGAGGAGCTCCCAGCACGGCTCCGGAAGCCCCCTGAGAACTGAGAGAAAAATTCCCTCTCTTCCCCGAGCCCTGCCTCCCGCGCCTAGAGGCCCGTCAGAAACGGTGTTGTTCAGGTAGCTCCAAGGCAGCACGAATGGAGCTTTCAAAATGGGAAGTCAAGGCTTCTGCCCTCCGGCCCCCACTTCCAGTGAACACGTAGTCCACTCCCTTGGCATTTCTAGTAAGTGCCCAGGGACACTAGCTACGCACTCGCTCCTGCCCTGAATCCACTTTTCTTCCCAGGGTGTTCTGTATGTAGCCAACTCCCTCATCCAAGGAACCCTCTAGGTAGCCTCTATCGGGCCATAGCCTCAACCAAAGGCTTGCAGTGTAAGAGGAAGCACTGTACTTCAGTGGCAGCGGGAACGCAAGCCGACTGTCTCCTGCAGGTATGGTGCCCTCGGCGAAGGGTTCCTGGAAGGGCTGCGAAGCAGATGGTTTCCCTAGGTGCAGCTCAGACGAGGGCAATGAGGCAGAGTTCCTTGACAAGTGGCCCGTGAGAGAACAGTTTCCCTGGAGCTGCTGCCGTGCCGAGGAAATCTACCTCTCCCCAGGGTGGTGTGCAGGGCGTTGCCCTACACTCGGCATACACAGAGTGACTGGGAAGGGCTGCCGGCCTGGATGCCGCTGAGCAGGCCAGGGGAGCCTCCCGGTATTCAGTGGTCTTGCACGGAATCGGGTGCAAACAGGAGGGCCCTGGGTGTCTTGAACGGCGCACTAGCAAGAAGAGAAAGCAGAGCCGCGACGAAGGCCCCTTGGAAAGTGCTGCATGCCTCCGCTTC
This sequence comes from Mesoplodon mirus, assembly GCF_964341445.2. Taxonomy (NCBI): domain Eukaryota; kingdom Metazoa; phylum Chordata; class Mammalia; order Artiodactyla; family Ziphiidae; genus Mesoplodon; species Mesoplodon mirus. Next base: position 13,298 of record NW_028294596.1, read on the forward strand.
AGCAGGGCAAATAGGGCGACTTTGCTCGAGGCAGGGGCTGACGTTCGGTCTCCAGGTAGGTGTAGAGCAGAGCGGCATGAGCTCCCAACCAGGCCCTGGACGCACCGTGTTTTACGAGAGAGCACTCATTTTCTTCCCAGAGCCATGCCTCCCGTGTACGAGAGGCCCGTCAGAGAGGGTGCCTCTCCGTGTAATTCAAGGCCCTACGGGGGGAACTTTCCACCTGTGCCTTCAGGCCCGCACCTGAAGCCCGACAGGCGGTAAACGTCACCTGGGGCTTCAACAAGGCTCAAACCACACAAGGTACACAACGGGCCCTTCCCTGGATCAGCGTGTTTACGCAGGGTGTTCTGAGTGGAGCAAACGGCCTCAACCAAGGCAGGCGCCCTTTACGCATGTAAGCGTCTGCCTCTTCCAAACGACCGATGTGTTGCCTGAAGAACTCTGCTTTAGCTGCCGCTGCAATGCAAGCGGACTTTCTCCGTGAGTAGAGCGGCTTTCCAACGGAGGTGCCAGAAGGCGTTCTAAGCAGACTATTTCCTCAGGGCAGCTGAGAGAAGGTCCATGTGCAAAACTTCCAGGGCACGGCGGACCGGCTAGAAACGCGTTCCTGATGCTGTTGGAGTGCCGAGGAATCGTAGCCGTCCCCTTTAAAAGCGCTGGTTGTAGTCCTTCCCTCGGCAAACACAGCAGTCCCCTCTCTGAAGGGCCTGGGGGCCTGGGTGTGGCACAGCATGCTCACAGGGGCAGGGGCTTTTCGCAGGGAAAAGGGTGCACGCCCAAAGCGCCTAGGGGTCCTGAGAAGGGCAGCACCGCTCAAATAAAGCACTACAGTGACTAAGACCTCCAAGAGCTTGCTGTATGCTCCGATCCATTAGGGCGACTCAAAGGCTTTCTCGAGGCATGCCCTCTCGTGGGCGTTCCCTGTAGTCCTACAGCCCGACAGGAGGAGCTCCCAGCACGGCTCCGGAAGCCCCCTGAGAACTGAGAGAAAAATTCCCTCTCTTCCCCGAGCCCTGCCTCCCGCGCCTAGAGGCCCGTCAGAAACGGTGTTATTCAGGTAGCTCCAAGGCAGCACGAATGGAGCTTTCAAAATGGGAAGTCAAGGCTTCTGCCCTCCGGCCCCCACTTCCAGGGAACACGTAGTCCACTCCCTTGGCATTTCTAGTAAGTGCCCAGGGACACTAGCTACGCACTCGCTCCTGCCCTGAATCCACTTTTCTTCCCAGGGTGTTCTGTATGTAGCCAACTCCCTCATCCAAGGAACCCTCTAGGTAGCCTCTATCGGGCCATAGCCTCAACCAAAGGCTTGCAGTGTAAGAGGAAGCACTGTACTTCAGTGGCAGCGGGAACGCAAGCCGACTGTCTCCTGCAGGTATGGTGCCCTCGGCGAAGGGTTCCTGGAAGGGCTGCGAAGCAGATGGTTTCCCTAGGTGCAGCTCAGACGAGGGCAATGAGGCAGAGTTCCTTGACAAGTGGCCCGTGAGAGAACAGTTTCCCTGGAGCTGCTGCCGTGCCGAGGAAATCTACCTCTCCCCAGGGTGGTGTGCAGGGCGTTGCCCTACACTCGGCATACACAGAGTGACTGGGAAGGGCTGCCGGCCTGGATGCCGCTGAGCAGGCCAGGGGAGCCTCCCGGTATTCAGTGGTCTTGCACGGAATCGGGTGCAAACAGGAGGGCCCTGGGTGTCTTGAACGGCGCACTAGCAAGAAGAGAAAGCAGAGCCGCGACGAAGGCCCCTTGGAAAGTGCTGCATGCCTCCGCTTCAGCAGGGCAAATAGGGCGACTTTGCTCGAGGCAGGGGCTGACGTTCGGTCTCCAGGTAGGTGTAGAGCAGAGCGGCATGAGCTCCCAACCAGGCCCTGGACGCACCGTGTTTTACGAGAGAGCACTCATTTTCTTCCCAGAGCCATGCCTCCCGTGTACGAGAGGCCCGTCAGAGAGGGTGCCTCTCCGTGTAATTCAAGGCCCTACGGGGGGAACTTTCCACCTGTGCCTTCAGGCCCGCACCTGAAGCCCGACAGGCGGTAAACGTCACCTGGGGCTTCAACAAGGCTCAAACCACACAAGGTACACAACGGGCCCTTCCCTGGATCAGCGTGTTTACGCAGGGTGTTCTGAGTGGAGCAAACGGCCTCAACCAAGGCAGGCGCCCTTTACGCATGTAAGCGTCTGCCTCTTCCAAACGACCGATGTGTTGCCTGAAGAACTCTGCTTTAGCTGCCGCTGCAATGCAAGCGGACTTTCTCCGTGAGTAGAGCGGCTTTCCAACGGAGGTGCCAGAAGGCGTTCTAAGCAGACTATTTCCTCAGGGCAGCTGAGAGAAGGTCCATGTGCAAAACTTCCAGGGCACGGCGGACCGGCTAGAAACGCGTTCCTGATGCTGTTGGAGTGCCGAGGAATCGTAGCCGTCCCCTTTAAAAGCGCTGGTTGTAGTCCTTCCCTCGGCAAACACAGTAGTCCCCTCTCTGAAGGGCCTGGGGGCCTGGGTGTGGCACAGCATGCTCACAGGGGCAGGGGCTTTTCGCAGGGAAAAGGGTGCACGCCCAAAGCGCCTAGGGGTCCTGAGAAGGGCAGCACCGCTCAAATAAAGCACTACAGTGACTAAGACCTCCAAGAGCTTGCTGTATGCTCCGATCCATTAGGGCGACTCAAAGGCTTTCTCGAGGCATGCCCTCTCGTGGGCGTTCCCTGTAGTCCTACAGCCCGACAGGAGGAGCTCCCAGCACGGCTCCGGAAGCCCCCTGAGAACTGAGAGAAAAATTCCCTCTCTTCCCCGAGCCCTGCCTCCCGCGCCTAGAGGCCCGTCAGAAACGGTGTTGTTCAGGTAGCTCCAAGGCAGCACGAATGGAGCTTTCAAAATGGGAAGTCAAGGCTTCTGCCCTCCGGCCCCCACTTCCAGGGAACACGTAGTCCACTCCCTTGGCATTTCTAGTAAGTGCCCAGGGACACTAGCTACGCACTCGCTCCTGCCCTGAATCCACTTTTCTTCCCAGGGTGTTCTGTATGTAGCCAACTCCCTCATCCAAGGAACCCTCTAGGTAGCCTCTATCGGGCCATAGCCTCAACCAAAGGCTTGCAGTGTAAGAGGAAGCACTGTACTTCAGTGGCAGCGGGAACGCAAGCCGACTGTCTCCTGCAGGTATGGTGCCCTCGGCGAAGGGTTCCTGGAAGGGCTGCGAAGCAGATGGTTTCCCTAGGTGCAGCTCAGACGAGGGCAATGAGGCAGAGTTCCTTGACAAGTGGCCCGTGAGAGAACAGTTTCCCTGGAGCTGCTGCCGTGCCGAGGAAATCTACCTCTCCCCAGGGTGGTGTGCAGGGCGTTGCCCTACACTCGGCATACACAGAGTGACTGGGAAGGGCTGCCGGCCTGGATGCCGCTGAGCAGGCCAGGGGAGCCTCCCGGTATTCAGTGGTCTTGCACGGAATCGGGTGCAAACAGGAGGGCCCTGGGTGTCTTGAACGGCGCACTAGCAAGAAGAGAAAGCAGAGCCGCGACGAAGGCCCCTTGGAAAGTGCTGCATGCCTCCGCTTCAGCAGGGCAAATAGGGCGACTTTGCTCGAGGCAGGGGCTGACGTTCGGTCTCCAGGTAGGTGTAGAGCAGAGCGGCATGAGCTCCCAACCAGGCCCTGGACGCACCGTGTTTTACGAGAGAGCACTCATTTTCTTCCCAGAGCCATGCCTCCCGTGTACGAGAGGCCCGTCAGAGAGGGTGCCTCTCCGTGTAATTCAAGGCCCTACGGGGGGAACTTTCCACCTGTGCCTTCAGGCCCGCACCTGAAGCCCGACAGGCGGTAAACGTCACCTGGGGCTTCAACGAGGCTCAAACCACACAAGGTACACAACGGGCCCTTCCCTGGATCAGCGTGTTTACGCAGGGTGTTCTGAGTGGAGCAAACGGCCTCAACCAAGGCAGGCGCCCTTTACGCATGTAAGCGTCTGCCTCTTCCAAACGACCGATGTGTTGCCTGAAGAACTCTGCTTTAGCTGCCGCTGCAATGCAAGCGGACTTTCTCCGTGAGTAGAGCGGCTTTCCAACGGAGGTGCCAGAAGGCGTTCTAAGCAGACTATTTCCTCAGGGCAGCTGAGAGAAGGTCCATGTGCAAAACTTCCAGGGCACGGCGGACCGGCTAGAAACGCGTTCCTGATGCTGTTGGAGTGCCGAGGAATCGTAGCCGTCCCCTTTAAAAGCGCTGGTTGTAGTCCTTCCCTCGGCAAACACAGTAGTCCCCTCTCTGAAGGGCCTGGGGGCCTGGGTGTGGCACAGCATGCTCACAGGGGCAGGGGCTTTTCGCAGGGAAAAGGGTGCACGCCCAAAGCGCCTAGGGGTCCTGAGAAGGGCAGCACCGCTCAAATAAAGCACTACAGTGACTAAGACCTCCAAGAGCTTGCTGTATGCTCCGATCCATTAGGGCGACTCAAAGGCTTTCTCGAGGCATGCCCTCTCGTGGGCGTTCCCTGTAGTCCTACAGCCCGACAGGAGGAGCTCCCAGCACGGCTCCGGAAGCCCCCTGAGAACTGAGAGAAAAATTCCCTCTCTTCCCCGAGCCCTGCCTCCCGCGCCTAGAGGCCCGTCAGAAACGGTGTTGTTCAGGTAGCTCCAAGGCAGCACGAATGGAGCTTTCAAAATGGGAAGTCAAGGCTTCTGCCCTCCGGCCCCCACTTCCAGTGAACACGTAGTCCACTCCCTTGGCATTTCTAGTAAGTGCCCAGGGACACTAGCTACGCACTCGCTCCTGCCCTGAATCCACTTTTCTTCCCAGGGTGTTCTGTATGTAGCCAACTCCCTCATCCAAGGAACCCTCTAGGTAGCCTCTATCGGGCCATAGCCTCAACCAAAGGCTTGCAGTGTAAGAGGAAGCACTGTACTTCAGTGGCAGCGGGAACGCAAGCCGACTGTCTCCTGCAGGTATGGTGCCCTCGGCGAAGGGTTCCTGGAAGGGCTGCGAAGCAGATGGTTTCCCTAGGTGCAGCTCAGACGAGGGCAATGAGGCAGAGTTCCTTGACAAGTGGCCCGTGAGAGAACAGTTTCCCTGGAGCTGCTGCCGTGCCGAGGAAATCTACCTCTCCCCAGGGTGGTGTGCAGGGCGTTGCCCTACACTCGGCATACACAGAGTGACTGGGAAGGGCTGCCGGCCTGGATGCCGCTGAGCAGGCCAGGGGAGCCTCCCGGTATTCAGTGGTCTTGCACGGAATCGGGTGCAAACAGGAGGGCCCTGGGTGTCTTGAACGGCGCACTAGCAAGAAGAGAAAGCAGAGCCGCGACGAAGGCCCCTTGGAAAGTGCTGCATGCCTTCGCTTCAGCAGGGCAAATAGGGCGACTTTGCTCGAGGCAGGGGCTGACGTTCGGTCTCCAGGTAGGTGTAGAGCAGAGCGGCATGAGCTCCCAACCAGGCCCTGGACGCACCGTGTTTTACGAGAGAGCACTCATTTTCTTCCCAGAGCCATGCCTCCCGTGTACGAGAGGCCCGTCAGAGAGGGTGCCTCTCCGTGTAATTCAAGGCCCTACGGGGGGAACTTTCCACCTGTGCCTTCAGGCCCGCACCTGAAGCCCGACAGGCGGTAAACGTCACCTGGGGCTTCAACGAGGCTCAAACCACACAAGGTACACAACGGGCCCTTCCCTGGATCAGCGTGTTTACGCAGGGTGTTCTGAGTGGAGCAAACGGCCTCAACCAAGGCAGGCGCCCTTTACGCATGTAAGCGTCTGCCTCTTCCAAACGACCGATGTGTTGCCTGAAGAACTCTGCTTTAGCTGCCGCTGCAATGCAAGCGGACTTTCTCCGTGAGTAGAGCGGCTTTCCAACGGAGGTGCCAGAAGGCGTTCTAAGCAGACTATTTCCTCAGGGCAGCTGAGAGAAGGTCCATGTGCAAAACTTCCAGGGCACGGCGGACCGGCTAGAAACGCGTTCCTGATGCTGTTGGAGTGCCGAGGAATCGTAGCCGTCCCCTTTAAAAGCGCTGGTTGTAGTCCTTCCCTCGGCAAACACAGTAGTCCCCTCTCTGAAGGGCCTGGGGGCCTGGGTGTGGCACAGCATGCTCACAGGGGCAGGGGCTTTTCGCAGGGAAAAGGGTGCACGCCCAAAGCGCCTAGGGGTCCTGAGAAGGGCAGCACCGCTCAAATAAAGCACTACAGTGACTAAGACCTCCAAGAGCTTGCTGTATGCTCCGATCCATTAGGGCGACTCAAAGGCTTTCTCGAGGCATGCCCTCTCGTGGGCGTTCCCTGTAGTCCTACAGCCCGACAGGAGGAGCTCCCAGCACGGCTCCGGAAGCCCCCTGAGAACTGAGAGAAAAATTCCCTCTCTTCCCCGAGCCCTGCCTCCCGCGCCTAGAGGCCCGTCAGAAACGGTGTTGTTCAGGTAGCTCCAAGGCAGCACGAATGGAGCTTTCAAAATGGGAAGTCAAGGCTTCTGCCCTCCGGCCCCCACTTCCAGTGAACACGTAGTCCACTCCCTTGGCATTTCTAGTAAGTGCCCAGGGACACTAGCTACGCACTCGCTCCTGCCCTGAATCCACTTTTCTTCCCAGGGTGTTCTGTATGTAGCCAACTCCCTCATCCAAGGAACCCTCTAGGTAGCCTCTATCGGGCCATAGCCTCAACCAAAGGCTTGCAGTGTAAGAGGAAGCACTGTACTTCAGTGGCAGCGGGAACGCAAGCCGACTGTCTCCTGCAGGTATGGTGCCCTCGGCGAAGGGTTCCTGGAAGGGCTGCGAAGCAGATGGTTTCCCTAGGTGCAGCTCAGACGAGGGCAATGAGGCAGAGTTCCTTGACAAGTGGCCCGTGAGAGAACAGTTTCCCTGGAGCTGCTGCCGTGCCGAGGAAATCTACCTCTCCCCAGGGTGGTGTGCAGGGCGTTGCCCTACACTCGGCATACACAGAGTGACTGGGAAGGGCTGCCGGCCTGGATGCCGCTGAGCAGGCCAGGGGAGCCTCCCGGTATTCAGTGGTCTTGCACGGAATCGGGTGCAAACAGGAGGGCCCTGGGTGTCTTGAACGGCGCACTAGCAAGAAGAGAAAGCAGAGCCGCGACGAAGGCCCCTTGGAAAGTGCTGCATGCCTCCGCTTCAGCAGGGCAAATAGGGCGACTTTGCTCGAGGCAGGGGCTGACGTTCGGTCTCCAGGTAGGTGTAGAGCAGAGCGGCATGAGCTCCCAACCAGGCCCTGGACGCACCGTGTTTTACGAGAGAGCACTCATTTTCTTCCCAGAGCCATGCCTCCCGTGTACGAGAGGCCCGTCAGAGAGGGTGCCTCTCCGTGTAATTCAAGGCCCTACGGGGGGAACTTTCCACCTGTGCCTTCAGGCCCGCACCTGAAGCCCGACAGGCGGTAAACGTCACCTGGGGCTTCAACGAGGCTCAAACCACACAAGGTACACAACGGGCCCTTCCCTGGATCAGCGTGTTTACGCAGGGTGTTCTGAGTGGAGCAAACGGCCTCAACCAAGGCAGGCGCCCTTTACGCATGTAAGCGTCTGCCTCTTCCAAACGACCGATGTGTTGCCTGAAGAACTCTGCTTTAGCTGCCGCTGCAATGCAAGCGGACTTTCTCCGTGAGTAGAGCGGCTTTCCAACGGAGGTGCCAGAAGGCGTTCTAAGCAGACTATTTCCTCAGGGCAGCTGAGAGAAGGTCCATGTGCAAAACTTCCAGGGCACGGCGGACCGGCTAGAAACGCGTTCCTGATGCTGTTGGAGTGCCGAGGAATCGTAGCCGTCCCCTTTAAAAGCGCTGGTTGTAGTCCTTCCCTCGGCAAACACAGTAGTCCCCTCTCTGAAGGGCCTGGGGGCCTGGGTGTGGCACAGCATGCTCACAGGGGCAGGGGCTTTTCGCAGGGAAAAGGGTGCACGCCCAAAGCGCCTAGGGGTCCTGAGAAGGGCAGCACCGCTCAAATAAAGCACTACAGTGACTAAGACCTCCAAGAGCTTGCTGTATGCTCCGATCCATTAGGGCGACTCAAAGGCTTTCTCGAGGCATGCCCTCTCGTGGGCGTTCCCTGTAGTCCTACAGCCCGACAGGAGGAGCTCCCAGCACGGCTCCGGAAGCCCCCTGAGAACTGAGAGAAAAATTCCCTCTCTTCCCCGAGCCCTGCCTCCCGCGCCTAGAGGCCCGTCAGAAACGGTGTTATTCAGGTAGCTCCAAGGCAGCACGAATGGAGCTTTCAAAATGGGAAGTCAAGGCTTCTGCCCTCCGGCCCCCACTTCCAGTGAACACGTAGTCCACTCCCTTGGCATTTCTAGTAAGTGCCCAGGGACACTAGCTACGCACTCGCTCCTGCCCTGAATCCACTTTTCTTCCCAGGGTGTTCTGTATGTAGCCAACTCCCTCATCCAAGGAACCCTCTAGGTAGCCTCTATCGGGCCATAGCCTCAACCAAAGGCTTGCAGTGTAAGAGGAAGCACTGTACTTCAGTGGCAGCGGGAACGCAAGCCGACTGTCTCCTGCAGGTATGGTGCCCTCGGCGAAGGGTTCCTGGAAGGGCTGCGAAGCAGATGGTTTCCCTAGGTGCAGCTCAGACGAGGGCAATGAGGCAGAGTTCCTTGACAAGTGGCCCGTGAGAGAACAGTTTCCCTGGAGCTGCTGCCGTGCCGAGGAAATCTACCTCTCCCCAGGGTGGTGTGCAGGGCGTTGCCCTACACTCGGCATACACAGAGTGACTGGGAAGGGCTGCCGGCCTGGATGCCGCTGAGCAGGCCAGGGGAGCCTCCCGGTATTCAGTGGTCTTGCACGGAATCGGGTGCAAACAGGAGGGCCCTGGGTGTCTTGAACGGCGCACTAGCAAGAAGAGAAAGCAGAGCCGCGACGAAGGCCCCTTGGAAAGTGCTGCATGCCTCCGCTTCAGCAGGGCAAATAGGGCGACTTTGCTCGAGGCAGGGGCTGACGTTCGGTCTCCAGGTAGGTGTAGAGCAGAGCGGCATGAGCTCCCAACCAGGCCCTGGACGCACCGTGTTTTACGAGAGAGCACTCATTTTCTTCCCAGAGCCATGCCTCCCGTGTACGAGAGGCCCGTCAGAGAGGGTGCCTCTCCGTGTAATTCAAGGCCCTACGGGGGGAACTTTCCACCTGTGCCTTCAGGCCCGCACCTGAAGCCCGACAGGCGGTAAACGTCACCTGGGGCTTCAACAAGGCTCAAACCACACAAGGTACACAACGGGCCCTTCCCTGGATCAGCGTGTTTACGCAGGGTGTTCTGAGTGGAGCAAACGGCCTCAACCAAGGCAGGCGCCCTTTACGCATGTAAGCGTCTGCCTCTTCCAAACGACCGATGTGTTGCCTGAAGAACTCTGCTTTAGCTGCCGCTGCAATGCAAGCGGACTTTCTCCGTGAGTAGAGCGGCTTTCCAACGGAGGTGCCAGAAGGCGTTCTAAGCAGACTATTTCCTCAGGGCAGCTGAGAGAAGGTCCATGTGCAAAACTTCCAGGGCACGGCGGACCGGCTAGAAACGCGTTCCTGATGCTGTTGGAGTGCCGAGGAATCGTAGCCGTCCCCTTTAAAAGCGCTGGTTGTAGTCCTTCCCTCGGCAAACACAGTAGTCCCCTCTCTGAAGGGCCTGGGGGCCTGGGTGTGGCACAGCATGCTCACAGGGGCAGGGGCTTTTCGCAGGGAAAAGGGTGCACGCCCAAAGCGCCTAGGGGTCCTGAGAAGGGCAGCACCGCTCAAATAAAGCACTACAGTGACTAAGACCTCCAAGAGCTTGCTGTATGCTCCGATCCATTAGGGCGACTCAAAGGCTTTCTCGAGGCATGCCCTCTCGTGGGCGTTCCCTGTAGTCCTACAGCCCGACAGGAGGAGCTCCCAGCACGGCTCCGGAAGCCCCCTGAGAACTGAGAGAAAAATTCCCTCTCTTCCCCGAGCCCTGCCTCCCGCGCCTAGAGGCCCGTCAGAAACGGTGTTGTTCAGGTAGCTCCAAGGCAGCACGAATGGAGCTTTCAAAATGGGAAGTCAAGGCTTCTGCCCTCCGGCCCCCACTTCCAGTGAACACGTAGTCCACTCCCTTGGCATTTCTAGTAAGTGCCCAGGGACACTAGCTACGCACTCGCTCCTGCCCTGAATCCACTTTTCTTCCCAGGGTGTTCTGTATGTAGCCAACTCCCTCATCCAAGGAACCCTCTAGGTAGCCTCTATCGGGCCATAGCCTCAACCAAAGGCTTGCAGTGTAAGAGGAAGCACTGTACTTCAGTGGCAGCGGGAACGCAAGCCGACTGTCTCCTGCAGGTATGGTGCCCTCGGCGAAGGGTTCCTGGAAGGGCTGCGAAGCAGATGGTTTCCCTAGGTGCAGCTCAGACGAGGGCAATGAGGCAGAGTTCCTTGACAAGTGGCCCGTGAGAGAACAGTTTCCCTGGAGCTGCTGCCGTGCCGAGGAAATCTACCTCTCCCCAGGGTGGTGTGCAGGGCGTTGCCCTACACTCGGCATACACAGAGTGACTGGGAAGGGCTGCCGGCCTGGATGCCGCTGAGCAGGCCAGGGGAGCCTCCCGGTATTCAGTGGTCTTGCACGGAATCGGGTGCAAACAGGAGGGCCCTGGGTGTCTTGAACGGCGCACTAGCAAGAAGAGAAAGCAGAGCCGCGACGAAGGCCCCTTGGAAAGTGCTGCATGCCTCCGCTTCAGCAGGGCAAATAGGGCGACTTTGCTCGAGGCAGGGGCTGACGTTCGGTCTCCAGGTAGGTGTAGAGCAGAGCGGCATGAGCTCCCAACCAGGCCCTGGACGCACCGTGTTTTACGAGAGAGCACTCATTTTCTTCCCAGAGCCATGCCTCCCGTGTACGAGAGGCCCGTCAGAGAGGGTGCCTCTCCGTGTAATTCAAGGCCCTACGGGGGGAACTTTCCACCTGTGCCTTCAGGCCCGCACCTGAAGCCCGACAGGCGGTAAACGTCACCTGGGGCTTCAACGAGGCTCAAACCACACAAGGTACACAACGGGCCCTTCCCTGGATCAGCGTGTTTACGCAGGGTGTTCTGAGTGGAGCAAACGGCCTCAACCAAGGCAGGCGCCCTTTACGCATGTAAGCGTCTGCCTCTTCCAAACGACCGATGTGTTGCCTGAAGAACTCTGCTTTAGCTGCCGCTGCAATGCAAGCGGACTTTCTCCGTGAGTAGAGCGGCTTTCCAACGGAGGTGCCAGAAGGCGTTCTAAGCAGACTATTTCCTCAGGGCAGCTGAGAGAAGGTCCATGTGGAAAACTTCCAGGGCACGGCGGACCGGCTAGAAACGCGTTCCTGATGCTGTTGGAGTGCCGAGGAATCGTAGCCGTCCCCTTTAAAAGCGCTGGTTGTAGTCCTTCCCTCGGCAAACACAGTAGTCCCCTCTCTGAAGGGCCTGGGGGCCTGGGTGTGGCACAGCATGCTCACAGGGGCAGGGGCTTTTCGCAGGGAAAAGGGTGCACGCCCAAAGCGCCTAGGGGTCCTGAGAAGGGCAGCACCGCTCAAATAAAGCACTACAGTGACTAAGACCTCCAAGAGCTTGCTGTATGCTCCGATCCATTAGGGCGACTCAAAGGCTTTCTCGAGGCATGCCCTCTCGTGGGCGTTCCCTGTAGTCCTACAGCCCGACAGGAGGAGCTCCCAGCACGGCTCCGGAAGCCCCCTGAGAACTGAGAGAAAAATTCCCTCTCTTCCCCGAGCCCTGCCTCCCGCGCCTAGAGGCCCGTCAGAAACGGTGTTGTTCAGGTAGCTCCAAGGCAGCACGAATGGAGCTTTCAAAATGGGAAGTCAAGGCTTCTGCCCTCCGGCCCCCACTTCCAGTGAACACGTAGTCCACTCCCTTGGCATTTCTAGTAAGTGCCCAGGGACACTAGCTACGCACTCGCTCCTGCCCTGAATCCACTTTTCTTCCCAGGGTGTTCTGTATGTAGCCAACTCCCTCATCCAAGGAACCCTCTAGGTAGCCTCTATCGGGCCATAGCCTCAACCAAAGGCTTGCAGTGTAAGAGGAAGCACTGTACTTCAGTGGCAGCGGGAACGCAAGCCGACTGTCTCCTGCAGGTATGGTGCCCTCGGCGAAGGGTTCCTGGAAGGGCTGCGAAGCAGATGGTTTCCCTAGGTGCAGCTCAGACGAGGGCAATGAGGCAGAGTTCCTTGACAAGTGGCCCGTGAGAGAACAGTTTCCCTGGAGCTGCTGCCGTGCCGAGGAAATCTACCTCTCCCCAGGGTGGTGTGCAGGGCGTTGCCCTACACTCGGCATACACAGAGTGACTGGGAAGGGCTGCCGGCCTGGATGCCGCTGAGCAGGCCAGGGGAGCCTCCCGGTATTCAGTGGTCTTGCACGGAATCGGGTGCAAACAGGAGGGCCCTGGGTGTCTTGAACGGCGCACTAGCAAGAAGAGAAAGCAGAGCCGCGACGAAGGCCCCTTGGAAAGTGCTGCATGCCTCCGCTTCAGCAGGGCAAATAGGGCGACTTTGCTCGAGGCAGGGGCTGACGTTCGGTCTCCAGGTAGGTGTAGAGCAGAGCGGCATGAGCTCCCAACCAGGCCCTGGACGCACCGTGTTTTACGAGAGAGCACTCATTTTCTTCCCAGAGCCATGCCTCCCGTGTACGAGAGGCCCGTCAGAGAGGGTGCCTCTCCGTGTAATTCAAGGCCCTACGGGGGGAACTTTCCACCTGTGCCTTCAGGCCCGCACCTGAAGCCCGACAGGCGGTAAACGTCACCTGGGGCTTCAACAAGGCTCAAACCACACAAGGTACACAACGGGCCCTTCCCTGGATCAGCGTGTTTACGCAGGGTGTTCTGAGTGGAGCAAACGGCCTCAACCAAGGCAGGCGCCCTTTACGCATGTAAGCGTCTGCCTCTTCCAAACGACCGATGTGTTGCCTGAAGAACTCTGCTTTAGCTGCCGCTGCAATGCAAGCGGACTTTCTCCGTGAGTAGAGCGGCTTTCCAACGGAGGTGCCAGAAGGCGTTCTAAGCAGACTATTTCCTCAGGGCAGCTGAGAGAAGGTCCATGTGCAAAACTTCCAGGGCACGGCGGACCGGCTAGAAACGCGTTCCTGATGCTGTTGGAGTGCCGAGGAATCGTAGCCGTCCCCTTTAAAAGCGCTGGTTGTAGTCCTTCCCTCGGCAAACACAGTAGTCCCCTCTCTGAAGGGCCTGGGGGCCTGGGTGTGGCACAGCATGCTCACAGGGGCAGGGGCTTTTCGCAGGGAAAAGGGTGCACGCCCAAAGCGCCTAGGGGTCCTGAGAAGGGCAGCACCGCTCAAATAAAGCACTACAGTGACTAAGACCTCCAAGAGCTTGCTGTATGCTCCGATCCATTAGGGCGACTCAAAGGCTTTCTCGAGGCATGCCCTCTCGTGGGCGTTCCCTGTAGTCCTACAGCCCGACAGGAGGAGCTCCCAGCACGGCTCCGGAAGCCCCCTGAGAACTGAGAGAAAAATTCCCTCTCTTCCCCGAGCCCTGCCTCCCGCGCCTAGAGGCCCGTCAGAAACGGTGTTGTTCAGGTAGCTCCAAGGCAGCACGAATGGAGCTTTCAAAATGGGAAGTCAAGGCTTCTGCCCTCCGGCCCCCACTTCCAGTGAACACGTAGTCCACTCCCTTGGCATTTCTAGTAAGTGCCCAGGGACACTAGCTACGCACTCGCTCCTGCCCTGAATCCACTTTTCTTCCCAGGGTGTTCTGTATGTAGCCAACTCCCTCATCCAAGGAACCCTCTAGGTAGCCTCTATCGGGCCATAGCCTCAACCAAAGGCTTGCAGTGTAAGAGGAAGCACTGTACTTCAGTGGCAGCGGGAACGCAAGCCGACTGTCTCCTGCAGGTATGGTGCCCTCGGCGAAGGGTTCCTGGAAGGGCTGCGAAGCAGATGGTTTCCCTAGGTGCAGCTCAGACGAGGGCAATGAGGCAGAGTTCCTTGACAAGTGGCCCGTGAGAGAACAGTTTCCCTGGAGCTGCTGCCGTGCCGAGGAAATCTACCTCTCCCCAGGGTGGTGTGCAGGGCGTTGCCCTACACTCGGCATACACAGAGTGACTGGGAAGGGCTGCCGGCCTGGATGCCGCTGAGCAGGCCAGGGGAGCCTCCCGGTATTCAGTGGTCTTGCACGGAATCGGGTGCAAACAGGAGGGCCCTGGGTGTCTTGAACGGCGCACTAGCAAGAAGAGAAAGCAGAGCCGCGACGAAGGCCCCTTGGAAAGTGCTGCATGCCTCCGCTTCAGCAGGGCAAATAGGGCGACTTTGCTCGAGGCAGGGGCTGACGTTCGGTCTCCAGGTAGGTGTAGAGCAGAGCGGCATGAGCTCCCAACCAGGCCCTGGACGCACCGTGTTTTACGAGAGAGCACTCATTTTCTTCCCAGAGCCATGCCTCCCGTGTACGAGAGGCCCGTCAGAGAGGGTGCCTCTCCGTGTAATTCAAGGCCCTACGGGGGGAACTTTCCACCTGTGCCTTCAGGCCCGCACCTGAAGCCCGACAGGCGGTAAACGTCACCTGGGGCTTCAACGAGGCTCAAACCACACAAGGTACACAACGGGCCCTTCCCTGGATCAGCGTGTTTACGCAGGGTGTTCTGAGTGGAGCAAACGGCCTCAACCAAGGCAGGCGCCCTTTACGCATGTAAGCGTCTGCCTCTTCCAAACGACCGATGTGTTGCCTGAAGAACTCTGCTTTAGCTGCCGCTGCAATGCAAGCGGACTTTCTCCGTGAGTAGAGCGGCTTTCCAACGGAGGTGCCAGAAGGCGTTCTAAGCAGACTATTTCCTCAGGGCAGCTGAGAGAAGGTCCATGTGGAAAACTTCCAGGGCACGGCGGACCGGCTAGAAACGCGTTCCTGATGCTGTTGGAGTGCCGAGGAATCGTAGCCGTCCCCTTTAAAAGCGCTGGTTGTAGTCCTTCCCTCGGCAAACACAGTAGTCCCCTCTCTGAAGGGCCTGGGGGCCTGGGTGTGGCACAGCATGCTCACAGGGGCAGGGGCTTTTCGCAGGGAAAAGGGTGCACGCCCAAAGCGCCTAGGGGTCCTGAGAAGGGCAGCACCGCTCAAATAAAGCACTACAGTGACTAAGACCTCCAAGAGCTTGCTGTATGCTCCGATCCATTAGGGCGACTCAAAGGCTTTCTCGAGGCATGCCCTCTCGTGGGCGTTCCCTGTAGTCCTACAGCCCGACAGGAGGAGCTCCCAGCACGGCTCCGGAAGCCCCCTGAGAACTGAGAGAAAAATTCCCTCTCTTCCCCGAGCCCTGCCTCCCGCGCCTAGAGGCCCGTCAGAAACGGTGTTGTTCAGGTAGCTCCAAGGCAGCACGAATGGAGCTTTCAAAATGGGAAGTCAAGGCTTCTGCCCTCCGGCCCCCACTTCCAGTGAACACGTAGTCCACTCCCTTGGCATTTCTAGTAAGTGCCCAGGGACACTAGCTACGCACTCGCTCCTGCCCTGAATCCACTTTTCTTCCCAGGGTGTTCTGTATGTAGCCAACTCCCTCATCCAAGGAACCCTCTAGGTAGCCTCTATCGGGCCATAGCCTCAACCAAAGGCTTGCAGTGTAAGAGGAAGCACTGTACTTCAGTGGCAGCGGGAACGCAAGCCGACTGTCTCCTGCAGGTATGGTGCCCTCGGCGAAGGGTTCCTGGAAGGGCTGCGAAGCAGATGGTTTCCCTAGGTGCAGCTCAGACGAGGGCAATGAGGCAGAGTTCCTTGACAAGTGGCCCGTGAGAGAACAGTTTCCCTGGAGCTGCTGCCGTGCCGAGGAAATCTACCTCTCCCCAGGGTGGTGTGCAGGGCGTTGCCCTACACTCGGCATACACAGAGTGACTGGGAAGGGCTGCCGGCCTGGATGCCGCTGAGCAGGCCAGGGGAGCCTCCCGGTATTCAGTGGTCTTGCACGGAATCGGGTGCAAACAGGAGGGCCCTGGGTGTCTTGAACGGCGCACTAGCAAGAAGAGAAAGCAGAGCCGCGACGAAGGCCCCTTGGAAAGTGCTGCATGCCTCCGCTTCAGCAGGGCAAATAGGGCGACTTTGCTCGAGGCAGGGGCTGACGTTCGGTCTCCAGGTAGGTGTAGAGCAGAGCGGCATGAGCTCCCAACCAGGCCCTGGACGCACCGTGTTTTACGAGAGAGCACTCATTTTCTTCCCAGAGCCATGCCTCCCGTGTACGAGAGGCCCGTCAGAGAGGGTGCCTCTCCGTGTAATTCAAGGCCCTACGGGGGGAACTTTCCACCTGTGCCTTCAGGCCCGCACCTGAAGCCCGACAGGCGGTAAACGTCACCTGGGGCTTCAACAAGGCTCAAACCACACAAGGTACACAACGGGCCCTTCCCTGGATCAGCGTGTTTACGCAGGGTGTTCTGAGTGGAGCAAACGGCCTCAACCAAGGCAGGCGCCCTTTACGCATGTAAGCGTCTGCCTCTTCCAAACGACCGATGTGTTGCCTGAAGAACTCTGCTTTAGCTGCCGCTGCAATGCAAGCGGACTTTCTCCGTGAGTAGAGCGGCTTTCCAACGGAGGTGCCAGAAGGCGTTCTAAGCAGACTATTTCCTCAGGGCAGCTGAGAGAAGGTCCATGTGCAAAACTTCCAGGGCACGGCGGACCGGCTAGAAACGCGTTCCTGATGCTGTTGGAGTGCCGAGGAATCGTAGCCGTCCCCTTTAAAAGCGCTGGTTGTAGTCCTTCCCTCGGCAAACACAGTAGTCCCCTCTCTGAAGGGCCTGGGGGCCTGGGTGTGGCACAGCATGCTCACAGGGGCAGGGGCTTTTCGCAGGGAAAAGGGTGCACGCCCAAAGCGCCTAGGGGTCCTGAGAAGGGCAGCACCGCTCAAATAAAGCACTACAGTGACTAAGACCTCCAAGAGCTTGCTGTATGCTCCGATCCATTAGGGCGACTCAAAGGCTTTCTCGAGGCATGCCCTCTCGTGGGCGTTCCCTGTAGTCCTACAGCCCGACAGGAGGAGCTCCCAGCACGGCTCCGGAAGCCCCCTGAGAACTGAGAGAAAAATTCCCTCTCTTCCCCGAGCCCTGCCTCCCGCGCCTAGAGGCCCGTCAGAAACGGTGTTATTCAGGTAGCTCCAAGGCAGCACGAATGGAGCTTTCAAAATGGGAAGTCAAGGCTTCTGCCCTCCGGCCCCCACTTCCAGTGAACACGTAGTCCACTCCCTTGGCATTTCTAGTAAGTGCCCAGGGACACTAGCTACGCACTCGCTCCTGCCCTGAATCCACTTTTCTTCCCAGGGTGTTCTGTATGTAGCCAACTCCCTCATCCAAGGAACCCTCTAGGTAGCCTCTATCGGGCCATAGCCTCAACCAAAGGCTTGCAGTGTAAGAGGAAGCACTGTACTTCAGTGGCAGCGGGAACGCAAGCCGACTGTCTCCTGCAGGTATGGTGCCCTCGGCGAAGGGTTCCTGGAAGGGCTGCGAAGCAGATGGTTTCCCTAGGTGCAGCTCAGACGAGGGCAATGAGGCAGAGTTCCTTGACAAGTGGCCCGTGAGAGAACAGTTTCCCTGGAGCTGCTGCCGTGCCGAGGAAATCTACCTCTCCCCAGGGTGGTGTGCAGGGCGTTGCCCTACACTCGGCATACACAGAGTGACTGGGAAGGGCTGCCGGCCTGGATGCCGCTGAGCAGGCCAGGGGAGCCTCCCGGTATTCAGTGGTCTTGCACGGAATCGGGTGCAAACAGGAGGGCCCTGGGTGTCTTGAACGGCGCACTAGCAAGAAGAGAAAGCAGAGCCGCGACGAAGGCCCCTTGGAAAGTGCTGCATGCCTCCGCTTCAGCAGGGCAAATAGGGCGACTTTGCTCGAGGCAGGGGCTGACGTTCGGTCTCCAGGTAGGTGTAGAGCAGAGCGGCATGAGCTCCCAACCAGGCCCTGGACGCACCGTGTTTTACGAGAGAGCACTCATTTTCTTCCCAGAGCCATGCCTCCCGTGTACGAGAGGCCCGTCAGAGAGGGTGCCTCTCCGTGTAATTCAAGGCCCTACGGGGGGAACTTTCCACCTGTGCCTTCAGGCCCGCACCTGAAGCCCGACAGGCGGTAAACGTCACCTGGGGCTTCAACAAGGCTCAAACCACACAAGGTACACAACGGGCCCTTCCCTGGATCAGCGTGTTTACGCAGGGTGTTCTGAGTGGAGCAAACGGCCTCAACCAAGGCAGGCGCCCTTTACGCATGTAAGCGTCTGCCTCTTCCAAACGACCGATGTGTTGCCTGAAGAACTCTGCTTTAGCTGCCGCTGCAATGCAAGCGGACTTTCTCCGTGAGTAGAGCGGCTTTCCAACGGAGGTGCCAGAAGGCGTTCTAAGCAGACTATTTCCTCAGGGCAGCTGAGAGAAGGTCCATGTGGAAAACTTCCAGGGCACGGCGGACCGGCTAGAAACGCGTTCCTGATGCTGTTGGAGTGCCGAGGAATCGTAGTCGTCCCCTTTAAAAGCGCTGGTTGTAGTCCTTCCCTCGGCAAACACAGTAGTCCCCTCTCTGAAGGGCCTGGGGGCCTGGGTGTGGCACAGCATGCTCACAGGGGCAGGGGCTTTTCGCAGGGAAAAGGGTGCACGCCCAAAGCGCCTAGGGGTCCTGAGAAGGGCAGCACCGCTCAAATAAAGCACTACAGTGACTAAGACCTCCAAGAGCTTGCTGTATGCTCCGATCCATTAGGGCGACTCAAAGGCTTTCTCGAGGCATGCCCTCTCGTGGGCGTTCCCTGTAGTCCTACAGCCCGACAGGAGGAGCTCCCAGCACGGCTCCGGAAGCCCCCTGAGAACTGAGAGAAAAATTCCCTCTCTTCCCCGAGCCCTGCCTCCCGCGCCTAGAGGCCCGTCAGAAACGGTGTTATTCAGGTAGCTCCAAGGCAGCACGAATGGAGCTTTCAAAATGGGAAGTCAAGGCTTCTGCCCTCCGGCCCCCACTTCCAGTGAACACGTAGTCCACTCCCTTGGCATTTCTAGTAAGTGCCCAGGGACACTAGCTACGCACTCGCTCCTGCCCTGAATCCACTTTTCTTCCCAGGGTGTTCTGTATGTAGCCAACTCCCTCATCCAAGGAACCCTCTAGGTAGCCTCTATCGGGCCATAGCCTCAACCAAAGGCTTGCAGTGTAAGAGGAAGCACTGTACTTCAGTGGCAGCGGGAACGCAAGCCGACTGTCTCCTGCAGGTATGGTGCCCTCGGCGAAGGGTTCCTGGAAGGGCTGCGAAGCAGATGGTTTCCCTAGGTGCAGCTCAGACGAGGGCAATGAGGCAGAGTTCCTTGACAAGTGGCCCGTGAGAGAACAGTTTCCCTGGAGCTGCTGCCGTGCCGAGGAAATCTACCTCTCCCCAGGGTGGTGTGCAGGGCGTTGCCCTACACTCGGCATACACAGAGTGACTGGGAAGGGCTGCCGGCCTGGATGCCGCTGAGCAGGCCAGGGGAGCCTCCCGGTATTCAGTGGTCTTGCACGGAATCGGGTGCAAACAGGAGGGCCCTGGGTGTCTTGAATGGCGCACTAGCAAGAAGAGAAAGCAGAGCCGCGACGAAGGCCCCTTGGAAAGTGCTGCATGCCTCCGCTTCAGCAGGGCAAATAGGGCGACTTTGCTCGAGGCAGGGGCTGACGTTCGGTCTCCAGGTAGGTGTAGAGCAGAGCGGCATGAGCTCCCAACCAGGCCCTGGACGCACCGTGTTTTACGAGAGAGCACTCATTTTCTTCCCAGAGCCATGCCTCCCGTGTACGAGAGGCCCGTCAGAGAGGGTGCCTCTCCGTGTAATTCAAGGCCCTACGGGGGGAACTTTCCACCTGTGCCTTCAGGCCCGCACCTGAAGCCCGACAGGCGGTAAACGTCACCTGGGGCTTCAACGAGGCTCAAACCACACAAGGTACACAACGGGCCCTTCCCTGGATCAGCGTGTTTACGCAGGGTGTTCTGAGTGGAGCAAACGGCCTCAACCAAGGCAGGCGCCCTTTACGCATGTAAGCGTCTGCCTCTTCCAAACGACCGATGTGTTGCCTGAAGAACTCTGCTTTAGCTGCCGCTGCAATGCAAGCGGACTTTCTCCGTGAGTAGAGCGGCTTTCCAACGGAGGTGCCAGAAGGCGTTCTAAGCAGACTATTTCCTCAGGGCAGCTGAGAGAAGGTCCATGTGGAAAACTTCCAGGGCACGGCGGACCGGCTAGAAACGCGTTCCTGATGCTGTTGGAGTGCCGAGGAATCGTAGCCGTCCCCTTTAAAAGCGCTGGTTGTAGTCCTTCCCTCGGCAAACACAGTAGTCCCCTCTCTGAAGGGCCTGGGGGCCTGGGTGTGGCACAGCATGCTCACAGGGGCAGGGGCTTTTCGCAGGGAAAAGGGTGCACGCCCAAAGCGCCTAGGGGTCCTGAGAAGGGCAGCACCGCTCAAATAAAGCACTACAGTGACTAAGACCTCCAAGAGCTTGCTGTATGCTCCGATCCATTAGGGCGACTCAAAGGCTTTCTCGAGGCATGCCCTCTCGTGGGCGTTCCCTGTAGTCCTACAGCCCGACAGGAGGAGCTCCCAGCACGGCTCCGGAAGCCCCCTGAGAACTGAGAGAAAAATTCCCTCTCTTCCCCGAGCCCTGCCTCCCGCGCCTAGAGGCCCGTCAGAAACGGTGTTATTCAGGTAGCTCCAAGGCAGCACGAATGGAGCTTTCAAAATGGGAAGTCAAGGCTTCTGCCCTCCGGCCCCCACTTCCAGTGAACACGTAGTCCACTCCCTTGGCATTTCTAGTAAGTGCCCAGGGACACTAGCTACGCACTCGCTCCTGCCCTGAATCCACTTTTCTTCCCAGGGTGTTCTGTATGTAGCCAACTCCCTCATCCAAGGAACCCTCTAGGTAGCCTCTATCGGGCCATAGCCTCAACCAAAGGCTTGCAGTGTAAGAGGAAGCACTGTACTTCAGTGGCAGCGGGAACGCAAGCCGACTGTCTCCTGCAGGTATGGTGCCCTCGGCGAAGGGTTCCTGGAAGGGCTGCGAAGCAGATGGTTTCCCTAGGTGCAGCTCAGACGAGGGCAATGAGGCAGAGTTCCTTGACAAGTGGCCCGTGAGAGAACAGTTTCCCTGGAGCTGCTGCCGTGCCGAGGAAATCTACCTCTCCCCAGGGTGGTGTGCAGGGCGTTGCCCTACACTCGGCATACACAGAGTGACTGGGAAGGGCTGCCGGCCTGGATGCCGCTGAGCAGGCCAGGGGAGCCTCCCGGTATTCAGTGGTCTTGCACGGAATCGGGTGCAAACAGGAGGGCCCTGGGTGTCTTGAACGGCGCACTAGCAAGAAGAGAAAGCAGAGCCGCGACGAAGGCCCCTTGGAAAGTGCTGCATGCCTCCGCTTCAGCAGGGCAAATAGGGCGACTTTGCTCGAGGCAGGGGCTGACGTTCGGTCTCCAGGTAGGTGTAGAGCAGAGCGGCATGAGCTCCCAACCAGGCCCTGGACGCACCGTGTTTTACGAGAGAGCACTCATTTTCTTCCCAGAGCCATGCCTCCCGTGTACGAGAGGCCCGTCAGAGAGGGTGCCTCTCCGTGTAATTCAAGGCCCTACGGGGGGAACTTTCCACCTGTGCCTTCAGGCCCGCACCTGAAGCCCGACAGGTGGTAAACGTCACCTGGGGCTTCAACGAGGCTCAAACCACACAAGGTACACAACGGGCCCTTCCCTGGATCAGCGTGTTTACGCAGGGTGTTCTGAGTGGAGCAAACGGCCTCAACCAAGGCAGGCGCCCTTTACGCATGTAAGCGTCTGCCTCTTCCAAACGACCGATGTGTTGCCTGAAGAACTCTGCTTTAGCTGCCGCTGCAATGCAAGCGGACTTTCTCCGTGAGTAGAGCGGCTTTCCAACGGAGGTGCCAGAAGGCGTTCTAAGCAGACTATTTCCTCAGGGCAGCTGAGAGAAGGTCCATGTGGAAAACTTCCAGGGCACGGCGGACCGGCTAGAAACGCGTTCCTGATGCTGTTGGAGTGCCGAGGAATCGTAGCCGTCCCCTTTAAAAGCGCTGGTTGTAGTCCTTCCGTCGGCAAACACAGCAGTCACCTCTCTGAAGGGCCTGGGGGCCTGGGTGTGGCACAGCATGCTCACAGGGGCAGGGGCTTTTCGCAGGGAAAAGGGTGCACGCCCAAAGCGCCTAGGGGTCCTGAGAAGGGCAGCACCGCTCAAATAAAGCACTACAGTGACTAAGACCTCCAAGAGCTTGCTGTATGCTCCGATCCATTAGGGCGACTCAAAGGCTTTCTCGAGGCATGCCCTCTCGTGGGCGTTCCCTGTAGTCCTACAGCCCGACAGGAGGAGCTCCCAGCACGGCTCCGGAAGCCCCCTGAGAACTGAGAGAAAAATTCCCTCTCTTCCCCGAGCCCTGCCTCCCGCGCCTAGAGGCCCGTCAGAAACGGTGTTATTCAGGTAGCTCCAAGGCAGCACGAATGGAGCTTTCAAAATGGGAAGTCAAGGCTTCTGCCCTCCGGCCCCCACTTCCAGTGAACACGTAGTCCACTCCCTTGGCATTTCTAGTAAGTGCCCAGGGACACTAGCTACGCACTCGCTCCTGCCCTGAATCCACTTTTCTTCCCAGGGTGTTCTGTATGTAGCCAACTCCCTCATCCAAGGAACCCTCTAGGTAGCCTCTATCGGGCCATAGCCTCAACCAAAGGCTTGCAGTGTAAGAGGAAGCACTGTACTTCAGTGGCAGCGGGAACGCAAGCCGACTGTCTCCTGCAGGTATGGTGCCCTCGGCGAAGGGTTCCTGGAAGGGCTGCGAAGCAGATGGTTTCCCTAGGTGCAGCTCAGACGAGGGCAATGAGGCAGAGTTCCTTGACAAGTGGCCCGTGAGAGAACAGTTTCCCTGGAGCTGCTGCCGTGCCGAGGAAATCTACCTCTCCCCAGGGTGGTGTGCAGGGCGTTGCCCTACACTCGGCATACACAGAGTGACTGGGAAGGGCTGCCGGCCTGGATGCCGCTGAGCAGGCCAGGGGAGTCTCCCGGTATTCAGTGGTCTTGCACGGAATCGGGTGCAAACAGGAGGGCCCTGGGTGTCTTGAACGGCGCACTAGCAAGAAGAGAAAGCAGAGCCGCGACGAAGGCCCCTTGGAAAGTGCTGCATGCCTCCGCTTCAGCAGGGCAAATAGGGCGACTTTGCTCGAGGCAGGGGCTGACGTTCGGTCTCCAGGTAGGTGTAGAGCAGAGCGGCATGAGCTCCCAACCAGGCCCTGGACGCACCGTGTTTTACGAGAGAGCACTCATTTTCTTCCCAGAGCCATGCCTCCCGTGTACGAGAGGCCCGTCAGAGAGGGTGCCTCTCCGTGTAATTCAAGGCCCTACGGGGGGAACTTTCCACCTGTGCCTTCAGGCCCGCACCTGAAGCCCGACAGGCGGTAAACGTCACCTGGGGCTTCAACGAGGCTCAAACCACACAAGGTACACAACGGGCCCTTCCCTGGATCAGCGTGTTTACGCAGGGTGTTCTGAGTGGAGCAAACGGCCTCAACCAAGGCAGGCGCCCTTTACGCATGTAAGCGTCTGCCTCTTCCAAACGACCGATGTGTTGCCTGAAGAACTCTGCTTTAGCTGCCGCTGCAATGCAAGCGGACTTTCTCCGTGAGTAGAGCGGCTTTCCAACGGAGGTGCCAGAAGGCGTTCTAAGCAGACTATTTCCTCAGGGCAGCTGAGAGAAGGTCCATGTGGAAAACTTCCAGGGCACGGCGGACCGGCTAGAAACGCGTTCCTGATGCTGTTGGAGTGCCGAGGAATCGTAGCCGTCCCCTTTAAAAGCGCTGGTTGTAGTCCTTCCCTCGGCAAACACAGCAGTCCCCTCTCTGAAGGGCCTGGGGGCCTGGGTGTGGCACAGCATGCTCACAGGGGCAGGGGCTTTTCGCAGGGAAAAGGGTGCACGCCCAAAGCGCCTAGGGGTCCTGAGAAGGGCAGCACCGCTCAAATAAAGCACTACAGTGACTAAGACCTCCAAGAGCTTGCTGTATGCTCCGATCCATTAGGGCGACTCAAAGGCTTTCTCGAGGCATGCCCTCTCGTGGGCGTTCCCTGTAGTCCTACAGCCCGACAGGAGGAGCTCCCAGCACGGCTCCGGAAGCCCCCTGAGAACTGAGAGAAAAATTCCCTCTCTTCCCCGAGCCCTGCCTCCCGCGCCTAGAGGCCCGTCAGAAACGGTGTTATTCAGGTAGCTCCAAGGCAGCACGAATGGAGCTTTCAAAATGGGAATTCAAGGCTTCTGCCCTCCGGCCCCCACTTCCAGTGAACACGTAGTCCACTCCCTTGGCATTTCTAGTAAGTGCCCAGGGACACTAGCTACGCACTCGCTCCTGCCCTGAATCCACTTTTCTTCCCAGGGTGTTCTGTATGTAGCCAACTCCCTCATCCAAGGAACCCTCTAGGTAGCCTCTATCGGGCCATAGCCTCAACCAAAGGCTTGCAGTGTAAGAGGAAGCACTGTACTTCAGTGGCAGCGGGAACGCAAGCCGACTGTCTCCTGCAGGTATGGTGCCCTCGGCGAAGGGTTCCTGGAAGGGCTGCGAAGCAGATGGTTTCCCTAGGTGCAGCTCAGACGAGGGCAATGAGGCAGAGTTCCTTGACAAGTGGCCCGTGAGAGAACAGTTTCCCTGGAGCTGCTGCCGTGCCGAGGAAATCTACCTCTCCCCAGGGTGGTGTGCAGGGCGTTGCCCTACACTCGGCATACACAGAGTGACTGGGAAGGGCTGCCGGCCTGGATGCCGCTGAGCAGGCCAGGGGAGCCTCCCGGTATTCAGTGGTCTTGCACGGAATCGGGTGCAAACAGGAGGGCCCTGGGTGTCTTGAACGGCGCACTAGCAAGAAGAGAAAGCAGAGCCGCGACGAAGGCCCCTTGGAAAGTGCTGCATGCCTCCGCTTCAGCAGGGCAAATAGGGCGACTTTGCTCGAGGCAGGGGCTGACGTTCGGTCTCCAGGTAGGTGTAGAGCAGAGCGGCATGAGCTCCCAACCAGGCCCTGGACGCACCGTGTTTTACGAGAGAGCACTCATTTTCTTCCCAGAGCCATGCCTCCCGTGTACGAGAGGCCCGTCAGAGAGGGTGCCTCTCCGTGTAATTCAAGGCCCTACGGGGGGAACTTTCCACCTGTGCCTTCAGGCCCGCACCTGAAGCCCGACAGGCGGTAAACGTCACCTGGGGCTTCAACGAGGCTCAAACCACACAAGGTACACAACGGGCCCTTCCCTGGATCAGCGTGTTTACGCAGGGTGTTCTGAGTGGAGCAAACGGCCTCAACCAAGGCAGGCGCCCTTTACGCATGTAAGCGTCTGCCTCTTCCAAACGACCGATGTGTTGCCTGAAGAACTCTGCTTTAGCTGCCGCTGCAATGCAAGCGGACTTTCTCCGTGAGTAGAGCGGCTTTCCAACGGAGGTGCCAGAAGGCGTTCTAAGCAGACTATTTCCTCAGGGCAGCTGAGAGAAGGTCCATGTGCAAAACTTCCAGGGCACGGCGGACCGGCTAGAAACGCGTTCCTGATGCTGTTGGAGTGCCGAGGAATCGTAGCCGTCCCCTTTAAAAGCGCTGGTTGTAGTCCTTCCCTCGGCAAACACAGCAGTCCCCTCTCTGAAGGGCCTGGGGGCCTGGGTGTGGCACAGCATGCTCACAGGGGCAGGGGCTTTTCGCAGGGAAAAGGGTGCACGCCCAAAGCGCCTAGGGGTCCTGAGAAGGGCAGCACCGCTCAAATAAAGCACTACAGTGACTAAGACCTCCAAGAGCTTGCTGTATGCTCCGATCCATTAGGGCGACTCAAAGGCTTTCTCGAGGCATGCCCTCTCGTGGGCGTTCCCTGTAGTCCTACAGCCCGACAGGAGGAGCTCCCAGCACGGCTCCGGAAGCCCCCTGAGAACTGAGAGAAAAATTCCCTCTCTTCCCCGAGCCCTGCCTCCCGCGCCTAGAGGCCCGTCAGAAACGGTGTTATTCAGGTAGCTCCAAGGCAGCACGAATGGAGCTTTCAAAATGGGAAGTCAAGGCTTCTGCCCTCCGGCCCCCACTTCCAGTGAACACGTAGTCCACTCCCTTGGCATTTCTAGTAAGTGCCCAGGGACACTAGCTACGCACTCGCTCCTGCCCTGAATCCACTTTTCTTCCCAGGGTGTTCTGTATGTAGCCAACTCCCTCATCCAAGGAACCCTCTAGGTAGCCTCTATCGGGCCATAGCCTCAACCAAAGGCTTGCAGTGTAAGAGGAAGCACTGTACTTCAGTGGCAGCGGGAACGCAAGCCGACTGTCTCCTGCAGGTATGGTGCCCTCGGCGAAGGGTTCCTGGAAGGGCTGCGAAGCAGATGGTTTCCCTAGGTGCAGCTCAGACGAGGGCAATGAGGCAGAGTTCCTTGACAAGTGGCCCGTGAGAGAACAGTTTCCCTGGAGCTGCTGCCGTGCCGAGGAAATCTACCTCTCCCCAGGGTGGTGTGCAGGGCGTTGCCCTACACTCGGCATACACAGAGTGACTGGGAAGGGCTGCCGGCCTGGATGCCGCTGAGCAGGCCAGGGGAGCCTCCCGGTATTCAGTGGTCTTGCACGGAATCGGGTGCAAACAGGAGGGCCCTGGGTGTCTTGAACGGCGCACTAGCAAGAAGAGAAAGCAGAGCCGCGACGAAGGCCCCTTGGAAAGTGCTGCATGCCTCCGCTTCAGCAGGGCAAATAGGGCGACTTTGCTCGAGGCAGGGGCTGACGTTCGGTCTCCAGGTAGGTGTAGAGCAGAGCGGCATGAGCTCCCAACCAGGCCCTGGACGCACCGTGTTTTACGAGAGAGCACTCATTTTCTTCCCAGAGCCATGCCTCCCGTGTACGAGAGGCCCGTCAGAGAGGGTGCCTCTCCGTGTAATTCAAGGCCCTACGGGGGGAACTTTCCACCTGTGCCTTCAGGCCCGCACCTGAAGCCCGACAGGCGGTAAACGTCACCTGGGGCTTCAACGAGGCTCAAACCACACAAGGTACACAACGGGCCCTTCCCTGGATCAGCGTGTTTACGCAGGGTGTTCTGAGTGGAGCAAACGGCCTCAACCAAGGCAGGCGCCCTTTACGCATGTAAGCGTCTGCCTCTTCCAAACGACCGATGTGTTGCCTGAAGAACTCTGCTTTAGCTGCCGCTGCAATGCAAGCGGACTTTCTCCGTGAGTAGAGCGGCTTTCCAACGGAGGTGCCAGAAGGCGTTCTAAGCAGACTATTTCCTCAGGGCAGCTGAGAGAAGGTCCATGTGCAAAACTTCCAGGGCACGGCGGACCGGCTAGAAACGCGTTCCTGATGCTGTTGGAGTGCCGAGGAATCGTAGCCGTCCCCTTTAAAAGCGCTGGTTGTAGTCCTTCCCTCGGCAAACACAGTAGTCCCCTCTCTGAAGGGCCTGGGGGCCTGGGTGTGGCACAGCATGCTCACAGGGGCAGGGGCTTTTCGCAGGGAAAAGGGTGCACGCCCAAAGCGCCTAGGGGTCCTGAGAAGGGCAGCACCGCTCAAATAAAGCACTACAGTGACTAAGACCTCCAAGAGCTTGCTGTATGCTCCGATCCATTAGGGCGACTCAAAGGCTTTCTCGAGGCATGCCCTCTCGTGGGCGTTCCCTGTAGTCCTACAGCCCGACAGGAGGAGCTCCCAGCACGGCTCCGGAAGCCCCCTGAGAACTGAGAGAAAAATTCCCTCTCTTCCCCGAGCCCTGCCTCCCGCGCCTAGAGGCCCGTCAGAAACGGTGTTATTCAGGTAGCTCCAAGGCAGCACGAATGGAGCTTTCAAAATGGGAAGTCAAGGCTTCTGCCCTCCGGCCCCCACTTCCAGGGAACACGTAGTCCACTCCCTTGGCATTTCTAGTAAGTGCCCAGGGACACTAGCTACGCACTCGCTCCTGCCCTGAATCCACTTTTCTTCCCAGGGTGTTCTGTATGTAGCCAACTCCCTCATCCAAGGAACCCTCTAGGTAGCCTCTATCGGGCCATAGCCTCAACCAAAGGCTTGCAGTGTAAGAGGAAGCACTGTACTTCAGTGGCAGCGGGAACGCAAGCCGACTGTCTCCTGCAGGTATGGTGCCCTCGGCGAAGGGTTCCTGGAAGGGCTGCGAAGCAGATGGTTTCCCTAGGTGCAGCTCAGACGAGGGCAATGAGGCAGAGTTCCTTGACAAGTGGCCCGTGAGAGAACAGTTTCCCTGGAGCTGCTGCCGTGCCGAGGAAATCTACCTCTCCCCAGGGTGGTGTGCAGGGCGTTGCCCTACACTCGGCATACACAGAGTGACTGGGAAGGGCTGCCGGCCTGGATGCCGCTGAGCAG
Source organism: Mesoplodon mirus (assembly GCF_964341445.2). Classification (NCBI taxonomy): domain Eukaryota; kingdom Metazoa; phylum Chordata; class Mammalia; order Artiodactyla; family Ziphiidae; genus Mesoplodon; species Mesoplodon mirus. The sequence goes on from NW_028294596.1 coordinate 41,439, forward strand.
GCCAGGGGAGCCTCCCGGTATTCAGTGGTCTTGCACGGAATCGGGTGCAAACAGGAGGGCCCTGGGTGTCTTGAACGGCGCACTAGCAAGAAGAGAAAGCAGAGCCGCGACGAAGGCCCCTTGGAAAGTGCTGCATGCCTCCGCTTCAGCAGGGCAAATAGGGCGACTTTGCTCGAGGCAGGGGCTGACGTTCGGTCTCCAGGTAGGTGTAGAGCAGAGCGGCATGAGCTCCCAACCAGGCCCTGGACGCACCGTGTTTTACGAGAGAGCACTCATTTTCTTCCCAGAGCCATGCCTCCCGTGTACGAGAGGCCCGTCAGAGAGGGTGCCTCTCCGTGTAATTCAAGGCCCTACGGGGGGAACTTTCCACCTGTGCCTTCAGGCCCGCACCTGAAGCCCGACAGGCGGTAAACGTCACCTGGGGCTTCAACGAGGCTCAAACCACACAAGGTACACAACGGGCCCTTCCCTGGATCAGCGTGTTTACGCAGGGTGTTCTGAGTGGAGCAAACGGCCTCAACCAAGGCAGGCGCCCTTTACGCATGTAAGCGTCTGCCTCTTCCAAACGACCGATGTGTTGCCTGAAGAACTCTGCTTTAGCTGCCGCTGCAATGCAAGCGGACTTTCTCCGTGAGTAGAGCGGCTTTCCAACGGAGGTGCCAGAAGGCGTTCTAAGCAGACTATTTCCTCAGGGCAGCTGAGAGAAGGTCCATGTGGAAAACTTCCAGGGCACGGCGGACCGGCTAGAAACGCGTTCCTGATGCTGTTGGAGTGCCGAGGAATCGTAGCCGTCCCCTTTAAAAGCGCTGGTTGTAGTCCTTCCCTCGGCAAACACAGTAGTCCCCTCTCTGAAGGGCCTGGGGGCCTGGGTGTGGCACAGCATGCTCACAGGGGCAGGGGCTTTTCGCAGGGAAAAGGGTGCACGCCCAAAGCGCCTAGGGGTCCTGAGAAGGGCAGCACCGCTCAAATAAAGCACTACAGTGACTAAGACCTCCAAGAGCTTGCTGTATGCTCCGATCCATTAGGGCGACTCAAAGGCTTTCTCGAGGCATGCCCTCTCGTGGGCGTTCCCTGTAGTCCTACAGCCCGACAGGAGGAGCTCCCAGCACGGCTCCGGAAGCCCCCTGAGAACTGAGAGAAAAATTCCCTCTCTTCCCCGAGCCCTGCCTCCCGCGCCTAGAGGCCCGTCAGAAACGGTGTTATTCAGGTAGCTCCAAGGCAGCACGAATGGAGCTTTCAAAATGGGAAGTCAAGGCTTCTGCCCTCCGGCCCCCACTTCCAGTGAACACGTAGTCCACTCCCTTGGCATTTCTAGTAAGTGCCCAGGGACACTAGCTACGCACTCGCTCCTGCCCTGAATCCACTTTTCTTCCCAGGGTGTTCTGTATGTAGCCAACTCCCTCATCCAAGGAACCCTCTAGGTAGCCTCTATCGGGCCATAGCCTCAACCAAAGGCTTGCAGTGTAAGAGGAAGCACTGTACTTCAGTGGCAGCGGGAACGCAAGCCGACTGTCTCCTGCAGGTATGGTGCCCTCGGCGAAGGGTTCCTGGAAGGGCTGCGAAGCAGATGGTTTCCCTAGGTGCAGCTCAGACGAGGGCAATGAGGCAGAGTTCCTTGACAAGTGGCCCGTGAGAGAACAGTTTCCCTGGAGCTGCTGCCGTGCCGAGGAAATCTACCTCTCCCCAGGGTGGTGTGCAGGGCGTTGCCCTACACTCGGCATACACAGAGTGACTGGGAAGGGCTGCCGGCCTGGATGCCGCTGAGCAGGCCAGGGGAGCCTCCCGGTATTCAGTGGTCTTGCACGGAATCGGGTGCAAACAGGAGGGCCCTGGGTGTCTTGAACGGCGCACTAGCAAGAAGAGAAAGCAGAGCCGCGACGAAGGCCCCTTGGAAAGTGCTGCATGCCTCCGCTTCAGCAGGGCAAATAGGGCGACTTTGCTCGAGGCAGGGGCTGACGTTCGGTCTCCAGGTAGGTGTAGAGCAGAGCGGCATGAGCTCCCAACCAGGCCCTGGACGCACCGTGTTTTACGAGAGAGCACTCATTTTCTTCCCAGAGCCATGCCTCCCGTGTACGAGAGGCCCGTCAGAGAGGGTGCCTCTCCGTGTAATTCAAGGCCCTACGGGGGGAACTTTCCACCTGTGCCTTCAGGCCCGCACCTGAAGCCCGACAGGCGGTAAACGTCACCTGGGGCTTCAACGAGGCTCAAACCACACAAGGTACACAACGGGCCCTTCCCTGGATCAGCGTGTTTACGCAGGGTGTTCTGAGTGGAGCAAACGGCCTCAACCAAGGCAGGCGCCCTTTACGCATGTAAGCGTCTGCCTCTTCCAAACGACCGATGTGTTGCCTGAAGAACTCTGCTTTAGCTGCCGCTGCAATGCAAGCGGACTTTCTCCGTGAGTAGAGCGGCTTTCCAACGGAGGTGCCAGAAGGCGTTCTAAGCAGACTATTTCCTCAGGGCAGCTGAGAGAAGGTCCATGTGCAAAACTTCCAGGGCACGGCGGACCGGCTAGAAACGCGTTCCTGATGCTGTTGGAGTGCCGAGGAATCGTAGCCGTCCCCTTTAAAAGCGCTGGTTGTAGTCCTTCCCTCGGCAAACACAGTAGTCCCCTCTCTGAAGGGCCTGGGGGCCTGGGTGTGGCACAGCATGCTCACAGGGGCAGGGGCTTTTCGCAGGGAAAAGGGTGCACGCCCAAAGCGCCTAGGGGTCCTGAGAAGGGCAGCACCGCTCAAATAAAGCACTACAGTGACTAAGACCTCCAAGAGCTTGCTGTATGCTCCGATCCATTAGGGCGACTCAAAGGCTTTCTCGAGGCATGCCCTCTCGTGGGCGTTCCCTGTAGTCCTACAGCCCGACAGGAGGAGCTCCCAGCACGGCTCCGGAAGCCCCCTGAGAACTGAGAGAAAAATTCCCTCTCTTCCCCGAGCCCTGCCTCCCGCGCCTAGAGGCCCGTCAGAAACGGTGTTATTCAGGTAGCTCCAAGGCAGCACGAATGGAGCTTTCAAAATGGGAAGTCAAGGCTTCTGCCCTCCGGCCCCCACTTCCAGTGAACACGTAGTCCACTCCCTTGGCATTTCTAGTAAGTGCCCAGGGACACTAGCTACGCACTCGCTCCTGCCCTGAATCCACTTTTCTTCCCAGGGTGTTCTGTATGTAGCCAACTCCCTCATCCAAGGAACCCTCTAGGTAGCCTCTATCGGGCCATAGCCTCAACCAAAGGCTTGCAGTGTAAGAGGAAGCACTGTACTTCAGTGGCAGCGGGAACGCAAGCCGACTGTCTCCTGCAGGTATGGTGCCCTCGGCGAAGGGTTCCTGGAAGGGCTGCGAAGCAGATGGTTTCCCTAGGTGCAGCTCAGACGAGGGCAATGAGGCAGAGTTCCTTGACAAGTGGCCCGTGAGAGAACAGTTTCCCTGGAGCTGCTGCCGTGCCGAGGAAATCTACCTCTCCCCAGGGTGGTGTGCAGGGCGTTGCCCTACACTCGGCATACACAGAGTGACTGGGAAGGGCTGCCGGCCTGGATGCCGCTGAGCAGGCCAGGGGAGCCTCCCGGTATTCAGTGGTCTTGCACGGAATCGGGTGCAAACAGGAGGGCCCTGGGTGTCTTGAACGGCGCACTAGCAAGAAGAGAAAGCAGAGCCGCGACGAAGGCCCCTTGGAAAGTGCTGCATGCCTCCGCTTCAGCAGGGCAAATAGGGCGACTTTGCTCGAGGCAGGGGCTGACGTTCGGTCTCCAGGTAGGTGTAGAGCAGAGCGGCATGAGCTCCCAACCAGGCCCTGGACGCACCGTGTTTTACGAGAGAGCACTCATTTTCTTCCCAGAGCCATGCCTCCCGTGTACGAGAGGCCCGTCAGAGAGGGTGCCTCTCCGTGTAATTCAAGGCCCTACGGGGGGAACTTTCCACCTGTGCCTTCAGGCCCGCACCTGAAGCCCGACAGGCGGTAAACGTCACCTGGGGCTTCAACGAGGCTCAAACCACACAAGGTACACAACGGGCCCTTCCCTGGATCAGCGTGTTTACGCAGGGTGTTCTGAGTGGAGCAAACGGCCTCAACCAAGGCAGGCGCCCTTTACGCATGTAAGCGTCTGCCTCTTCCAAACGACCGATGTGTTGCCTGAAGAACTCTGCTTTAGCTGCCGCTGCAATGCAAGCGGACTTTCTCCGTGAGTAGAGCGGCTTTCCAACGGAGGTGCCAGAAGGCGTTCTAAGCAGACTATTTCCTCAGGGCAGCTGAGAGAAGGTCCATGTGCAAAACTTCCAGGGCACGGCGGACCGGCTAGAAACGCGTTCCTGATGCTGTTGGAGTGCCGAGGAATCGTAGCCGTCCCCTTTAAAAGCGCTGGTTGTAGTCCTTCCCTCGGCAAACACAGTAGTCCCCTCTCTGAAGGGCCTGGGGGCCTGGGTGTGGCACAGCATGCTCACAGGGGCAGGGGCTTTTCGCAGGGAAAAGGGTGCACGCCCAAAGCGCCTAGGGGTCCTGAGAAGGGCAGCACCGCTCAAATAAAGCACTACAGTGACTAAGACCTCCAAGAGCTTGCTGTATGCTCCGATCCATTAGGGCGACTCAAAGGCTTTCTCGAGGCATGCCCTCTCGTGGGCGTTCCCTGTAGTCCTACAGCCCGACAGGAGGAGCTCCCAGCACGGCTCCGGAAGCCCCCTGAGAACTGAGAGAAAAATTCCCTCTCTTCCCCGAGCCCTGCCTCCCGCGCCTAGAGGCCCGTCAGAAACGGTGTTATTCAGGTAGCTCCAAGGCAGCACGAATGGAGCTTTCAAAATGGGAAGTCAAGGCTTCTGCCCTCCGGCCCCCACTTCCAGTGAACACGTAGTCCACTCCCTTGGCATTTCTAGTAAGTGCCCAGGGACACTAGCTACGCACTCGCTCCTGCCCTGAATCCACTTTTCTTCCCAGGGTGTTCTGTATGTAGCCAACTCCCTCATCCAAGGAACCCTCTAGGTAGCCTCTATCGGGCCATAGCCTCAACCAAAGGCTTGCAGTGTAAGAGGAAGCACTGTACTTCAGTGGCAGCGGGAACGCAAGCCGACTGTCTCCTGCAGGTATGGTGCCCTCGGCGAAGGGTTCCTGGAAGGGCTGCGAAGCAGATGGTTTCCCTAGGTGCAGCTCAGACGAGGGCAATGAGGCAGAGTTCCTTGACAAGTGGCCCGTGAGAGAACAGTTTCCCTGGAGCTGCTGCCGTGCCGAGGAAATCTACCTCTCCCCAGGGTGGTGTGCAGGGCGTTGCCCTACACTCGGCATACACAGAGTGACTGGGAAGGGCTGCCGGCCTGGATGCCGCTGAGCAGGCCAGGGGAGCCTCCCGGTATTCAGTGGTCTTGCACGGAATCGGGTGCAAACAGGAGGGCCCTGGGTGTCTTGAACGGCGCACTAGCAAGAAGAGAAAGCAGAGCCGCGACGAAGGCCCCTTGGAAAGTGCTGCATGCCTCCGCTTCAGCAGGGCAAATAGGGCGACTTTGCTCGAGGCAGGGGCTGACGTTCGGTCTCCAGGTAGGTGTAGAGCAGAGCGGCATGAGCTCCCAACCAGGCCCTGGACGCACCGTGTTTTACGAGAGAGCACTCATTTTCTTCCCAGAGCCATGCCTCCCGTGTACGAGAGGCCCGTCAGAGAGGGTGCCTCTCCGTGTAATTCAAGGCCCTACGGGGGGAACTTTCCAACTGTGCCTTCAGGCCCGCACCTGAAGCCCGACAGGCGGTAAACGTCACCTGGGGCTTCAACGAGGCTCAAACCACACAAGGTACACAACGGGCCCTTCCCTGGATCAGCGTGTTTACGCAGGGTGTTCTGAGTGGAGCAAACGGCCTCAACCAAGGCAGGCGCCCTTTACGCATGTAAGCGTCTGCCTCTTCCAAACGACCGATGTGTTGCCTGAAGAACTCTGCTTTAGCTGCCGCTGCAATGCAAGCGGACTTTCTCCGTGAGTAGAGCGGCTTTCCAACGGAGGTGCCAGAAGGCGTTCTAAGCAGACTATTTCCTCAGGGCAGCTGAGAGAAGGTCCATGTGCAAAACTTCCAGGGCACGGCGGACCGGCTAGAAACGCGTTCCTGATGCTGTTGGAGTGCCGAGGAATCGTAGCCGTCCCCTTTAAAAGCGCTGGTTGTAGTCCTTCCCTCGGCAAACACAGTAGTCCCCTCTCTGAAGGGCCTGGGGGCCTGGGTGTGGCACAGCATGCTCACAGGGGCAGGGGCTTTTCGCAGGGAAAAGGGTGCACGCCCAAAGCGCCTAGGGGTCCTGAGAAGGGCAGCACCGCTCAAATAAAGCACTACAGTGACTAAGACCTCCAAGAGCTTGCTGTATGCTCCGATCCATTAGGGCGACTCAAAGGCTTTCTCGAGGCATGCCCTCTCGTGGGCGTTCCCTGTAGTCCTACAGCCCGACAGGAGGAGCTCCCAGCACGGCTCCGGAAGCCCCCTGAGAACTGAGAGAAAAATTCCCTCTCTTCCCCGAGCCCTGCCTCCCGCGCCTAGAGGCCCGTCAGAAACGGTGTTATTCAGGTAGCTCCAAGGCAGCACGAATGGAGCTTTCAAAATGGGAAGTCAAGGCTTCTGCCCTCCGGCCCCCACTTCCAGTGAACACGTAGTCCACTCCCTTGGCATTTCTAGTAAGTGCCCAGGGACACTAGCTACGCACTCGCTCCTGCCCTGAATCCACTTTTCTTCCCAGGGTGTTCTGTATGTAGCCAACTCCCTCATCCAAGGAACCCTCTAGGTAGCCTCTATCGGGCCATAGCCTCAACCAAAGGCTTGCAGTGTAAGAGGAAGCACTGTACTTCAGTGGCAGCGGGAACGCAAGCCGACTGTCTCCTGCAGGTATGGTGCCCTCGGCGAAGGGTTCCTGGAAGGGCTGCGAAGCAGATGGTTTCCCTAGGTGCAGCTCAGACGAGGGCAATGAGGCAGAGTTCCTTGACAAGTGGCCCGTGAGAGAACAGTTTCCCTGGAGCTGCTGCCGTGCCGAGGAAATCTACCTCTCCCCAGGGTGGTGTGCAGGGCGTTGCCCTACACTCGGCATACACAGAGTGACTGGGAAGGGCTGCCGGCCTGGATGCCGCTGAGCAGGCCAGGGGAGCCTCCCGGTATTCAGTGGTCTTGCACGGAATCGGGTGCAAACAGGAGGGCCCTGGGTGTCTTGAACGGCGCACTAGCAAGAAGAGAAAGCAGAGCCGCGACGAAGGCCCCTTGGAAAGTGCTGCATGCCTCCGCTTCAGCAGGGCAAATAGGGCGACTTTGCTCGAGGCAGGGGCTGACGTTCGGTCTCCAGGTAGGTGTAGAGCAGAGCGGCATGAGCTCCCAACCAGGCCCTGGACGCACCGTGTTTTACGAGAGAGCACTCATTTTCTTCCCAGAGCCATGCCTCCCGTGTACGAGAGGCCCGTCAGAGAGGGTGCCTCTCCGTGTAATTCAAGGCCCTACGGGGGGAACTTTCCACCTGTGCCTTCAGGCCCGCACCTGAAGCCCGACAGGCGGTAAACGTCACCTGGGGCTTCAACAAGGCTCAAACCACACAAGGTACACAACGGGCCCTTCCCTGGATCAGCGTGTTTACGCAGGGTGTTCTGAGTGGAGCAAACGGCCTCAACCAAGGCAGGCGCCCTTTACGCATGTAAGCGTCTGCCTCTTCCAAACGACCGATGTGTTGCCTGAAGAACTCTGCTTTAGCTGCCGCTGCAATGCAAGCGGACTTTCTCCGTGAGTAGAGCGGCTTTCCAACGGAGGTGCCAGAAGGCGTTCTAAGCAGACTATTTCCTCAGGGCAGCTGAGAGAAGGTCCATGTGCAAAACTTCCAGGGCACGGCGGACCGGCTAGAAACGCGTTCCTGATGCTGTTGGAGTGCCGAGGAATCGTAGCCGTCCCCTTTAAAAGCGCTGGTTGTAGTCCTTCCCTCGGCAAACACAGTAGTCCCCTCTCTGAAGGGCCTGGGGGCCTGGGTGTGGCACAGCATGCTCACAGGGGCAGGGGCTTTTCGCAGGGAAAAGGGTGCACGCCCAAAGCGCCTAGGGGTCCTGAGAAGGGCAGCACCGCTCAAATAAAGCACTACAGTGACTAAGACCTCCAAGAGCTTGCTGTATGCTCCGATCCATTAGGGCGACTCAAAGGCTTTCTCGAGGCATGCCCTCTCGTGGGCGTTCCCTGTAGTCCTACAGCCCGACAGGAGGAGCTCCCAGCACGGCTCCGGAAGCCCCCTGAGAACTGAGAGAAAAATTCCCTCTCTTCCCCGAGCCCTGCCTCCCGCGCCTAGAGGCCCGTCAGAAACGGTGTTATTCAGGTAGCTCCAAGGCAGCACGAATGGAGCTTTCAAAATGGGAAGTCAAGGCTTCTGCCCTCCGGCCCCCACTTCCAGTGAACACGTAGTCCACTCCCTTGGCATTTCTAGTAAGTGCCCAGGGACACTAGCTACGCACTCGCTCCTGCCCTGAATCCACTTTTCTTCCCAGGGTGTTCTGTATGTAGCCAACTCCCTCATCCAAGGAACCCTCTAGGTAGCCTCTATCGGGCCATAGCCTCAACCAAAGGCTTGCAGTGTAAGAGGAAGCACTGTACTTCAGTGGCAGCGGGAACGCAAGCCGACTGTCTCCTGCAGGTATGGTGCCCTCGGCGAAGGGTTCCTGGAAGGGCTGCGAAGCAGATGGTTTCCCTAGGTGCAGCTCAGACGAGGGCAATGAGGCAGAGTTCCTTGACAAGTGGCCCGTGAGAGAACAGTTTCCCTGGAGCTGCTGCCGTGCCGAGGAAATCTACCTCTCCCCAGGGTGGTGTGCAGGGCGTTGCCCTACACTCGGCATACACAGAGTGACTGGGAAGGGCTGCCGGCCTGGATGCCGCTGAGCAGGCCAGGGGAGCCTCCCGGTATTCAGTGGTCTTGCACGGAATCGGGTGCAAACAGGAGGGCCCTGGGTGTCTTGAACGGCGCACTAGCAAGAAGAGAAAGCAGAGCCGCGACGAAGGCCCCTTGGAAAGTGCTGCATGCCTCCGCTTCAGCAGGGCAAATAGGGCGACTTTGCTCGAGGCAGGGGCTGACGTTCGGTCTCCAGGTAGGTGTAGAGCAGAGCGGCATGAGCTCCCAACCAGGCCCTGGACGCACCGTGTTTTACGAGAGAGCACTCATTTTCTTCCCAGAGCCATGCCTCCCGTGTACGAGAGGCCCGTCAGAGAGGGTGCCTCTCCGTGTAATTCAAGGCCCTACGGGGGGAACTTTCCACCTGTGCCTTCAGGCCCGCACCTGAAGCCCGACAGGCGGTAAACGTCACCTGGGGCTTCAACGAGGCTCAAACCACACAAGGTACACAACGGGCCCTTCCCTGGATCAGCGTGTTTACGCAGGGTGTTCTGAGTGGAGCAAACGGCCTCAACCAAGGCAGGCGCCCTTTACGCATGTAAGCGTCTGCCTCTTCCAAACGACCGATGTGTTGCCTGAAGAACTCTGCTTTAGCTGCCGCTGCAATGCAAGCGGACTTTCTCCGTGAGTAGAGCGGCTTTCCAACGGAGGTGCCAGAAGGCGTTCTAAGCAGACTATTTCCTCAGGGCAGCTGAGAGAAGGTCCATGTGCAAAACTTCCAGGGCACGGCGGACCGGCTAGAAACGCGTTCCTGATGCTGTTGGAGTGCCGAGGAATCGTAGCCGTCCCCTTTAAAAGCGCTGGTTGTAGTCCTTCCCTCGGCAAACACAGTAGTCCCCTCTCTGAAGGGCCTGGGGGCCTGGGTGTGGCACAGCATGCTCACAGGGGCAGGGGCTTTTCGCAGGGAAAAGGGTGCACGCCCAAAGCGCCTAGGGGTCCTGAGAAGGGCAGCACCGCTCAAATAAAGCACTACAGTGACTAAGACCTCCAAGAGCTTGCTGTATGCTCCGATCCATTAGGGCGACTCAAAGGCTTTCTCGAGGCATGCCCTCTCGTGGGCGTTCCCTGTAGTCCTACAGCCCGACAGGAGGAGCTCCCAGCACGGCTCCGGAAGCCCCCTGAGAACTGAGAGAAAAATTCCCTCTCTTCCCCGAGCCCTGCCTCCCGCGCCTAGAGGCCCGTCAGAAACGGTGTTGTTCAGGTAGCTCCAAGGCAGCACGAATGGAGCTTTCAAAATGGGAAGTCAAGGCTTCTGCCCTCCGGCCCCCACTTCCAGTGAACACGTAGTCCACTCCCTTGGCATTTCTAGTAAGTGCCCAGGGACACTAGCTACGCACTCGCTCCTGCCCTGAATCCACTTTTCTTCCCAGGGTGTTCTGTATGTAGCCAACTCCCTCATCCAAGGAACCCTCTAGGTAGCCTCTATCGGGCCATAGCCTCAACCAAAGGCTTGCAGTGTAAGAGGAAGCACTGTACTTCAGTGGCAGCGGGAACGCAAGCCGACTGTCTCCTGCAGGTATGGTGCCCTCGGCGAAGGGTTCCTGGAAGGGCTGCGAAGCAGATGGTTTCCCTAGGTGCAGCTCAGACGAGGGCAATGAGGCAGAGTTCCTTGACAAGTGGCCCGTGAGAGAACAGTTTCCCTGGAGCTGCTGCCGTGCCGAGGAAATCTACCTCTCCCCAGGGTGGTGTGCAGGGCGTTGCCCTACACTCGGCATACACAGAGTGACTGGGAAGGGCTGCCGGCCTGGATGCCGCTGAGCAGGCCAGGGGAGCCTCCCGGTATTCAGTGGTCTTGCACGGAATCGGGTGCAAACAGGAGGGCCCTGGGTGTCTTGAACGGCGCACTAGCAAGAAGAGAAAGCAGAGCCGCGACGAAGGCCCCTTGGAAAGTGCTGCATGCCTCCGCTTCAGCAGGGCAAATAGGGCGACTTTGCTCGAGGCAGGGGCTGACGTTCGGTCTCCAGGTAGGTGTAGAGCAGAGCGGCATGAGCTCCCAACCAGGCCCTGGACGCACCGTGTTTTACGAGAGAGCACTCATTTTCTTCCCAGAGCCATGCCTCCCGTGTACGAGAGGCCCGTCAGAGAGGGTGCCTCTCCGTGTAATTCAAGGCCCTACGGGGGGAACTTTCCACCTGTGCCTTCAGGCCCGCACCTGAAGCCCGACAGGCGGTAAACGTCACCTGGGGCTTCAACGAGGCTCAAACCACACAAGGTACACAACGGGCCCTTCCCTGGATCAGCGTGTTTACGCAGGGTGTTCTGAGTGGAGCAAACGGCCTCAACCAAGGCAGGCGCCCTTTACGCATGTAAGCGTCTGCCTCTTCCAAACGACCGATGTGTTGCCTGAAGAACTCTGCTTTAGCTGCCGCTGCAATGCAAGCGGACTTTCTCCGTGAGTAGAGCGGCTTTCCAACGGAGGTGCCAGAAGGCGTTCTAAGCAGACTATTTCCTCAGGGCAGCTGAGAGAAGGTCCATGTGCAAAACTTCCAGGGCACGGCGGACCGGCTAGAAACGCGTTCCTGATGCTGTTGGAGTGCCGAGGAATCGTAGCCGTCCCCTTTAAAAGCGCTGGTTGTAGTCCTTCCCTCGGCAAACACAGTAGTCCCCTCTCTGAAGGGCCTGGGGGCCTGGGTGTGGCACAGCATGCTCACAGGGGCAGGGGCTTTTCGCAGGGAAAAGGGTGCACGCCCAAAGCGCCTAGGGGTCCTGAGAAGGGCAGCACCGCTCAAATAAAGCACTACAGTGACTAAGACCTCCAAGAGCTTGCTGTATGCTCCGATCCATTAGGGCGACTCAAAGGCTTTCTCGAGGCATGCCCTCTCGTGGGCGTTCCCTGTAGTCCTACAGCCCGACAGGAGGAGCTCCCAGCACGGCTCCGGAAGCCCCCTGAGAACTGAGAGAAAAATTCCCTCTCTTCCCCGAGCCCTGCCTCCCGCGCCTAGAGGCCCGTCAGAAACGGTGTTATTCAGGTAGCTCCAAGGCAGCACGAATGGAGCTTTCAAAATGGGAAGTCAAGGCTTCTGCCCTCCGGCCCCCACTTCCAGTGAACACGTAGTCCACTCCCTTGGCATTTCTAGTAAGTGCCCAGGGACACTAGCTACGCACTCGCTCCTGCCCTGAATCCACTTTTCTTCCCAGGGTGTTCTGTATGTAGCCAACTCCCTCATCCAAGGAACCCTCTAGGTAGCCTCTATCGGGCCATAGCCTCAACCAAAGGCTTGCAGTGTAAGAGGAAGCACTGTACTTCAGTGGCAGCGGGAACGCAAGCCGACTGTCTCCTGCAGGTATGGTGCCCTCGGCGAAGGGTTCCTGGAAGGGCTGCGAAGCAGATGGTTTCCCTAGGTGCAGCTCAGACGAGGGCAATGAGGCAGAGTTCCTTGACAAGTGGCCCGTGAGAGAACAGTTTCCCTGGAGCTGCTGCCGTGCCGAGGAAATCTACCTCTCCCCAGGGTGGTGTGCAGGGCGTTGCCCTACACTCGGCATACACAGAGTGACTGGGAAGGGCTGCCGGCCTGGATGCCGCTGAGCAGGCCAGGGGAGCCTCCCGGTATTCAGTGGTCTTGCACGGAATCGGGTGCAAACAGGAGGGCCCTGGGTGTCTTGAACGGCGCACTAGCAAGAAGAGAAAGCAGAGCCGCGACGAAGGCCCCTTGGAAAGTGCTGCATGCCTCCGCTTCAGCAGGGCAAATAGGGCGACTTTGCTCGAGGCAGGGGCTGACGTTCGGTCTCCAGGTAGGTGTAGAGCAGAGCGGCATGAGCTCCCAACCAGGCCCTGGACGCACCGTGTTTTACGAGAGAGCACTCATTTTCTTCCCAGAGCCATGCCTCCCGTGTACGAGAGGCCCGTCAGAGAGGGTGCCTCTCCGTGTAATTCAAGGCCCTACGGGGGGAACTTTCCACCTGTGCCTTCAGGCCCGCACCTGAAGCCCGACAGGCGGTAAACGTCACCTGGGGCTTCAACGAGGCTCAAACCACACAAGGTACACAACGGGCCCTTCCCTGGATCAGCGTGTTTACGCAGGGTGTTCTGAGTGGAGCAAACGGCCTCAACCAAGGCAGGCGCCCTTTACGCATGTAAGCGTCTGCCTCTTCCAAACGACCGATGTGTTGCCTGAAGAACTCTGCTTTAGCTGCCGCTGCAATGCAAGCGGACTTTCTCCGTGAGTAGAGCGGCTTTCCAACGGAGGTGCCAGAAGGCGTTCTAAGCAGACTATTTCCTCAGGGCAGCTGAGAGAAGGTCCATGTGGAAAACTTCCAGGGCACGGCGGACCGGCTAGAAACGCGTTCCTGATGCTGTTGGAGTGCCGAGGAATCGTAGCCGTCCCCTTTAAAAGCGCTGGTTGTAGTCCTTCCCTCGGCAAACACAGCAGTCCCCTCTCTGAAGGGCCTGGGGGCCTGGGTGTGGCACAGCATGCTCACAGGGGCAGGGGCTTTTCGCAGGGAAAAGGGTGCACGCCCAAAGCGCCTAGGGGTCCTGAGAAGGGCAGCACCGCTCAAATAAAGCACTACAGTGACTAAGACCTCCAAGAGCTTGCTGTATGCTCCGATCCATTAGGGCGACTCAAAGGCTTTCTCGAGGCATGCCCTCTCGTGGGCGTTCCCTGTAGTCCTACAGCCCGACAGGAGGAGCTCCCAGCACGGCTCCGGAAGCCCCCTGAGAACTGAGAGAAAAATTCCCTCTCTTCCCCGAGCCCTGCCTCCCGCGCCTAGAGGCCCGTCAGAAACGGTGTTATTCAGGTAGCTCCAAGGCAGCACGAATGGAGCTTTCAAAATGGGAATTCAAGGCTTCTGCCCTCCGGCCCCCACTTCCAGTGAACACGTAGTCCACTCCCTTGGCATTTCTAGTAAGTGCCCAGGGACACTAGCTACGCACTCGCTCCTGCCCTGAATCCACTTTTCTTCCCAGGGTGTTCTGTATGTAGCCAACTCCCTCATCCAAGGAACCCTCTAGGTAGCCTCTATCGGGCCATAGCCTCAACCAAAGGCTTGCAGTGTAAGAGGAAGCACTGTACTTCAGTGGCAGCGGGAACGCAAGCCGACTGTCTCCTGCAGGTATGGTGCCCTCGGCGAAGGGTTCCTGGAAGGGCTGCGAAGCAGATGGTTTCCCTAGGTGCAGCTCAGACGAGGGCAATGAGGCAGAGTTCCTTGACAAGTGGCCCGTGAGAGAACAGTTTCCCTGGAGCTGCTGCCGTGCCGAGGAAATCTACCTCTCCCCAGGGTGGTGTGCAGGGCGTTGCCCTACACTCGGCATACACAGAGTGACTGGGAAGGGCTGCCGGCCTGGATGCCGCTGAGCAGGCCAGGGGAGCCTCCCGGTATTCAGTGGTCTTGCACGGAATCGGGTGCAAACAGGAGGGCCCTGGGTGTCTTGAACGGCGCACTAGCAAGAAGAGAAAGCAGAGCCGCGACGAAGGCCCCTTGGAAAGTGCTGCATGCCTCCGCTTCAGCAGGGCAAATAGGGCGACTTTGCTCGAGGCAGGGGCTGACGTTCGGTCTCCAGGTAGGTGTAGAGCAGAGCGGCATGAGCTCCCAACCAGGCCCTGGACGCACCGTGTTTTACGAGAGAGCACTCATTTTCTTCCCAGAGCCATGCCTCCCGTGTACGAGAGGCCCGTCAGAGAGGGTGCCTCTCCGTGTAATTCAAGGCCCTACGGGGGGAACTTTCCACCTGTGCCTTCAGGCCCGCACCTGAAGCCCGACAGGCGGTAAACGTCACCTGGGGCTTCAACGAGGCTCAAACCACACAAGGTACACAACGGGCCCTTCCCTGGATCAGCGTGTTTACGCAGGGTGTTCTGAGTGGAGCAAACGGCCTCAACCAAGGCAGGCGCCCTTTACGCATGTAAGCGTCTGCCTCTTCCAAACGACCGATGTGTTGCCTGAAGAACTCTGCTTTAGCTGCCGCTGCAATGCAAGCGGACTTTCTCCGTGAGTAGAGCGGCTTTCCAACGGAGGTGCCAGAAGGCGTTCTAAGCAGACTATTTCCTCAGGGCAGCTGAGAGAAGGTCCATGTGCAAAACTTCCAGGGCACGGCGGACCGGCTAGAAACGCGTTCCTGATGCTGTTGGAGTGCCGAGGAATCGTAGCCGTCCCCTTTAAAAGCGCTGGTTGTAGTCCTTCCCTCGGCAAACACAGTAGTCCCCTCTCTGAAGGGCCTGGGGGCCTGGGTGTGGCACAGCATGCTCACAGGGGCAGGGGCTTTTCGCAGGGAAAAGGGTGCACGCCCAAAGCGCCTAGGGGTCCTGAGAAGGGCAGCACCGCTCAAATAAAGCACTACAGTGACTAAGACCTCCAAGAGCTTGCTGTATGCTCCGATCCATTAGGGCGACTCAAAGGCTTTCTCGAGGCATGCCCTCTCGTGGGCGTTCCCTGTAGTCCTACAGCCCGACAGGAGGAGCTCCCAGCACGGCTCCGGAAGCCCCCTGAGAACTGAGAGAAAAATTCCCTCTCTTCCCCGAGCCCTGCCTCCCGCGCCTAGAGGCCCGTCAGAAACGGTGTTATTCAGGTAGCTCCAAGGCAGCACGAATGGAGCTTTCAAAATGGGAAGTCAAGGCTTCTGCCCTCCGGCCCCCACTTCCAGTGAACACGTAGTCCACTCCCTTGGCATTTCTAGTAAGTGCCCAGGGACACTAGCTACGCACTCGCTCCTGCCCTGAATCCACTTTTCTTCCCAGGGTGTTCTGTATGTAGCCAACTCCCTCATCCAAGGAACCCTCTAGGTAGCCTCTATCGGGCCATAGCCTCAACCAAAGGCTTGCAGTGTAAGAGGAAGCACTGTACTTCAGTGGCAGCGGGAACGCAAGCCGACTGTCTCCTGCAGGTATGGTGCCCTCGGCGAAGGGTTCCTGGAAGGGCTGCGAAGCAGATGGTTTCCCTAGGTGCAGCTCAGACGAGGGCAATGAGGCAGAGTTCCTTGACAAGTGGCCCGTGAGAGAACAGTTTCCCTGGAGCTGCTGCCGTGCCGAGGAAATCTACCTCTCCCCAGGGTGGTGTGCAGGGCGTTGCCCTACACTCGGCATACACAGAGTGACTGGGAAGGGCTGCCGGCCTGGATGCCGCTGAGCAGGCCAGGGGAGCCTCCCGGTATTCAGTGGTCTTGCACGGAATCGGGTGCAAACAGGAGGGCCCTGGGTGTCTTGAACGGCGCACTAGCAAGAAGAGAAAGCAGAGCCGCGACGAAGGCCCCTTGGAAAGTGCTGCATGCCTCCGCTTCAGCAGGGCAAATAGGGCGACTTTGCTCGAGGCAGGGGCTGACGTTCGGTCTCCAGGTAGGTGTAGAGCAGAGCGGCATGAGCTCCCAACCAGGCCCTGGACGCACCGTGTTTTACGAGAGAGCACTCATTTTCTTCCCAGAGCCATGCCTCCCGTGTACGAGAGGCCCGTCAGAGAGGGTGCCTCTCCGTGTAATTCAAGGCCCTACGGGGGGAACTTTCCACCTGTGCCTTCAGGCCCGCACCTGAAGCCCGACAGGCGGTAAACGTCACCTGGGGCTTCAACAAGGCTCAAACCACACAAGGTACACAACGGGCCCTTCCCTGGATCAGCGTGTTTACGCAGGGTGTTCTGAGTGGAGCAAACGGCCTCAACCAAGGCAGGCGCCCTTTACGCATGTAAGCGTCTGCCTCTTCCAAACGACCGATGTGTTGCCTGAAGAACTCTGCTTTAGCTGCCGCTGCAATGCAAGCGGACTTTCTCCGTGAGTAGAGCGGCTTTCCAACGGAGGTGCCAGAAGGCGTTCTAAGCAGACTATTTCCTCAGGGCAGCTGAGAGAAGGTCCATGTGGAAAACTTCCAGGGCACGGCGGACCGGCTAGAAACGCGTTCCTGATGCTGTTGGAGTGCCGAGGAATCGTAGCCGTCCCCTTTAAAAGCGCTGGTTGTAGTCCTTCCCTCGGCAAACACAGCAGTCCCCTCTCTGAAGGGCCTGGGGGCCTGGGTGTGGCACAGCATGCTCACAGGGGCAGGGGCTTTTCGCAGGGAAAAGGGTGCACGCCCAAAGCGCCTAGGGGTCCTGAGAAGGGCAGCACCGCTCAAATAAAGCACTACAGTGACTAAGACCTCCAAGAGCTTGCTGTATGCTCCGATCCATTAGGGCGACTCAAAGGCTTTCTCGAGGCATGCCCTCTCGTGGGCGTTCCCTGTAGTCCTACAGCCCGACAGGAGGAGCTCCCAGCACGGCTCCGGAAGCCCCCTGAGAACTGAGAGAAAAATTCCCTCTCTTCCCCGAGCCCTGCCTCCCGCGCCTAGAGGCCCGTCAGAAACGGTGTTATTCAGGTAGCTCCAAGGCAGCACGAATGGAGCTTTCAAAATGGGAATTCAAGGCTTCTGCCCTCCGGCCCCCACTTCCAGTGAACACGTAGTCCACTCCCTTGGCATTTCTAGTAAGTGCCCAGGGACACTAGCTACGCACTCGCTCCTGCCCTGAATCCACTTTTCTTCCCAGGGTGTTCTGTATGTAGCCAACTCCCTCATCCAAGGAACCCTCTAGGTAGCCTCTATCGGGCCATAGCCTCAACCAAAGGCTTGCAGTGTAAGAGGAAGCACTGTACTTCAGTGGCAGCGGGAACGCAAGCCGACTGTCTCCTGCAGGTATGGTGCCCTCGGCGAAGGGTTCCTGGAAGGGCTGCGAAGCAGATGGTTTCCCTAGGTGCAGCTCAGACGAGGGCAATGAGGCAGAGTTCCTTGACAAGTGGCCCGTGAGAGAACAGTTTCCCTGGAGCTGCTGCCGTGCCGAGGAAATCTACCTCTCCCCAGGGTGGTGTGCAGGGCGTTGCCCTACACTCGGCATACACAGAGTGACTGGGAAGGGCTGCCGGCCTGGATGCCGCTGAGCAGGCCAGGGGAGCCTCCCGGTATTCAGTGGTCTTGCACGGAATCGGGTGCAAACAGGAGGGCCCTGGGTGTCTTGAACGGCGCACTAGCAAGAAGAGAAAGCAGAGCCGCGACGAAGGCCCCTTGGAAAGTGCTGCATGCCTCCGCTTCAGCAGGGCAAATAGGGCGACTTTGCTCGAGGCAGGGGCTGACGTTCGGTCTCCAGGTAGGTGTAGAGCAGAGCGGCATGAGCTCCCAACCAGGCCCTGGACGCACCGTGTTTTACGAGAGAGCACTCATTTTCTTCCCAGAGCCATGCCTCCCGTGTACGAGAGGCCCGTCAGAGAGGGTGCCTCTCCGTGTAATTCAAGGCCCTACGGGGGGAACTTTCCACCTGTGCCTTCAGGCCCGCACCTGAAGCCCGACAGGCGGTAAACGTCACCTGGGGCTTCAACGAGGCTCAAACCACACAAGGTACACAACGGGCCCTTCCCTGGATCAGCGTGTTTACGCAGGGTGTTCTGAGTGGAGCAAACGGCCTCAACCAAGGCAGGCGCCCTTTACGCATGTAAGCGTCTGCCTCTTCCAAACGACCGATGTGTTGCCTGAAGAACTCTGCTTTAGCTGCCGCTGCAATGCAAGCGGACTTTCTCCGTGAGTAGAGCGGCTTTCCAACGGAGGTGCCAGAAGGCGTTCTAAGCAGACTATTTCCTCAGGGCAGCTGAGAGAAGGTCCATGTGGAAAACTTCCAGGGCACGGCGGACCGGCTAGAAACGCGTTCCTGATGCTGTTGGAGTGCCGAGGAATCGTAGCCGTCCCCTTTAAAAGCGCTGGTTGTAGTCCTTCCCTCGGCAAACACAGTAGTCCCCTCTCTGAAGGGCCTGGGGGCCTGGGTGTGGCACAGCATGCTCACAGGGGCAGGGGCTTTTCGCAGGGAAAAGGGTGCACGCCCAAAGCGCCTAGGGGTCCTGAGAAGGGCAGCACCGCTCAAATAAAGCACTACAGTGACTAAGACCTCCAAGAGCTTGCTGTATGCTCCGATCCATTAGGGCGACTCAAAGGCTTTCTCGAGGCATGCCCTCTCGTGGGCGTTCCCTGTAGTCCTACAGCCCGACAGGAGGAGCTCCCAGCACGGCTCCGGAAGCCCCCTGAGAACTGAGAGAAAAATTCCCTCTCTTCCCCGAGCCCTGCCTCCCGCGCCTAGAGGCCCGTCAGAAACGGTGTTATTCAGGTAGCTCCAAGGCAGCACGAATGGAGCTTTCAAAATGGGAAGTCAAGGCTTCTGCCCTCCGGCCCCCACTTCCAGTGAACACGTAGTCCACTCCCTTGGCATTTCTAGTAAGTGCCCAGGGACACTAGCTACGCACTCGCTCCTGCCCTGAATCCACTTTTCTTCCCAGGGTGTTCTGTATGTAGCCAACTCCCTCATCCAAGGAACCCTCTAGGTAGCCTCTATCGGGCCATAGCCTCAACCAAAGGCTTGCAGTGTAAGAGGAAGCACTGTACTTCAGTGGCAGCGGGAACGCAAGCCGACTGTCTCCTGCAGGTATGGTGCCCTCGGCGAAGGGTTCCTGGAAGGGCTGCGAAGCAGATGGTTTCCCTAGGTGCAGCTCAGACGAGGGCAATGAGGCAGAGTTCCTTGACAAGTGGCCCGTGAGAGAACAGTTTCCCTGGAGCTGCTGCCGTGCCGAGGAAATCTACCTCTCCCCAGGGTGGTGTGCAGGGCGTTGCCCTACACTCGGCATACACAGAGTGACTGGGAAGGGCTGCCGGCCTGGATGCCGCTGAGCAGGCCAGGGGAGCCTCCCGGTATTCAGTGGTCTTGCACGGAATCGGGTGCAAACAGGAGGGCCCTGGGTGTCTTGAACGGCGCACTAGCAAGAAGAGAAAGCAGAGCCGCGACGAAGGCCCCTTGGAAAGTGCTGCATGCCTCCGCTTCAGCAGGGCAAATAGGGCGACTTTGCTCGAGGCAGGGGCTGACGTTCGGTCTCCAGGTAGGTGTAGAGCAGAGCGGCATGAGCTCCCAACCAGGCCCTGGACGCACCGTGTTTTACGAGAGAGCACTCATTTTCTTCCCAGAGCCATGCCTCCCGTGTACGAGAGGCCCGTCAGAGAGGGTGCCTCTCCGTGTAATTCAAGGCCCTACGGGGGGAACTTTCCACCTGTGCCTTCAGGCCCGCACCTGAAGCCCGACAGGCGGTAAACGTCACCTGGGGCTTCAACAAGGCTCAAACCACACAAGGTACACAACGGGCCCTTCCCTGGATCAGCGTGTTTACGCAGGGTGTTCTGAGTGGAGCAAACGGCCTCAACCAAGGCAGGCGCCCTTTACGCATGTAAGCGTCTGCCTCTTCCAAACGACCGATGTGTTGCCTGAAGAACTCTGCTTTAGCTGCCGCTGCAATGCAAGCGGACTTTCTCCGTGAGTAGAGCGGCTTTCCAACGGAGGTGCCAGAAGGCGTTCTAAGCAGACTATTTCCTCAGGGCAGCTGAGAGAAGGTCCATGTGCAAAACTTCCAGGGCACGGCGGACCGGCTAGAAACGCGTTCCTGATGCTGTTGGAGTGCCGAGGAATCGTAGCCGTCCCCTTTAAAAGCGCTGGTTGTAGTCCTTCCCTCGGCAAACACAGTAGTCCCCTCTCTGAAGGGCCTGGGGGCCTGGGTGTGGCACAGCATGCTCACAGGGGCAGGGGCTTTTCGCAGGGAAAAGGGTGCACGCCCAAAGCGCCTAGGGGTCCTGAGAAGGGCAGCACCGCTCAAATAAAGCACTACAGTGACTAAGACCTCCAAGAGCTTGCTGTATGCTCCGATCCATTAGGGCGACTCAAAGGCTTTCTCGAGGCATGCCCTCTCGTGGGCGTTCCCTGTAGTCCTACAGCCCGACAGGAGGAGCTCCCAGCACGGCTCCGGAAGCCCCCTGAGAACTGAGAGAAAAATTCCCTCTCTTCCCCGAGCCCTGCCTCCCGCGCCTAGAGGCCCGTCAGAAACGGTGTTATTCAGGTAGCTCCAAGGCAGCACGAATGGAGCTTTCAAAATGGGAAGTCAAGGCTTCTGCCCTCCGGCCCCCACTTCCAGTGAACACGTAGTCCACTCCCTTGGCATTTCTAGTAAGTGCCCAGGGACACTAGCTACGCACTCGCTCCTGCCCTGAATCCACTTTTCTTCCCAGGGTGTTCTGTATGTAGCCAACTCCCTCATCCAAGGAACCCTCTAGGTAGCCTCTATCGGGCCATAGCCTCAACCAAAGGCTTGCAGTGTAAGAGGAAGCACTGTACTTCAGTGGCAGCGGGAACGCAAGCCGACTGTCTCCTGCAGGTATGGTGCCCTCGGCGAAGGGTTCCTGGAAGGGCTGCGAAGCAGATGGTTTCCCTAGGTGCAGCTCAGACGAGGGCAATGAGGCAGAGTTCCTTGACAAGTGGCCCGTGAGAGAACAGTTTCCCTGGAGCTGCTGCCGTGCCGAGGAAATCTACCTCTCCCCAGGGTGGTGTGCAGGGCGTTGCCCTACACTCGGCATACACAGAGTGACTGGGAAGGGCTGCCGGCCTGGATGCCGCTGAGCAGGCCAGGGGAGCCTCCCGGTATTCAGTGGTCTTGCACGGAATCGGGTGCAAACAGGAGGGCCCTGGGTGTCTTGAACGGCGCACTAGCAAGAAGAGAAAGCAGAGCCGCGACGAAGGCCCCTTGGAAAGTGCTGCATGCCTCCGCTTCAGCAGGGCAAATAGGGCGACTTTGCTCGAGGCAGGGGCTGACGTTCGGTCTCCAGGTAGGTGTAGAGCAGAGCGGCATGAGCTCCCAACCAGGCCCTGGACGCACCGTGTTTTACGAGAGAGCACTCATTTTCTTCCCAGAGCCATGCCTCCCGTGTACGAGAGGCCCGTCAGAGAGGGTGCCTCTCCGTGTAATTCAAGGCCCTACGGGGGGAACTTTCCACCTGTGCCTTCAGGCCCGCACCTGAAGCCCGACAGGCGGTAAACGTCACCTGGGGCTTCAACAAGGCTCAAACCACACAAGGTACACAACGGGCCCTTCCCTGGATCAGCGTGTTTACGCAGGGTGTTCTGAGTGGAGCAAACGGCCTCAACCAAGGCAGGCGCCCTTTACGCATGTAAGCGTCTGCCTCTTCCAAACGACCGATGTGTTGCCTGAAGAACTCTGCTTTAGCTGCCGCTGCAATGCAAGCGGACTTTCTCCGTGAGTAGAGCGGCTTTCCAACGGAGGTGCCAGAAGGCGTTCTAAGCAGACTATTTCCTCAGGGCAGCTGAGAGAAGGTCCATGTGGAAAACTTCCAGGGCACGGCGGACCGGCTAGAAACGCGTTCCTGATGCTGTTGGAGTGCCGAGGAATCGTAGCCGTCCCCTTTAAAAGCGCTGGTTGTAGTCCTTCCCTCGGCAAACACAGTAGTCCCCTCTCTGAAGGGCCTGGGGGCCTGGGTGTGGCACAGCATGCTCACAGGGGCAGGGGCTTTTCGCAGGGAAAAGGGTGCACGCCCAAAGCGCCTAGGGGTCCTGAGAAGGGCAGCACCGCTCAAATAAAGCACTACAGTGACTAAGACCTCCAAGAGCTTGCTGTATGCTCCGATCCATTAGGGCGACTCAAAGGCTTTCTCGAGGCATGCCCTCTCGTGGGCGTTCCCTGTAGTCCTACAGCCCGACAGGAGGAGCTCCCAGCACGGCTCCGGAAGCCCCCTGAGAACTGAGAGAAAAATTCCCTCTCTTCCCCGAGCCCTGCCTCCCGCGCCTAGAGGCCCGTCAGAAACGGTGTTATTCAGGTAGCTCCAAGGCAGCACGAATGGAGCTTTCAAAATGGGAAGTCAAGGCTTCTGCCCTCCGGCCCCCACTTCCAGGGAACACGTAGTCCACTCCCTTGGCATTTCTAGTAAGTGCCCAGGGACACTAGCTACGCACTCGCTCCTGCCCTGAATCCACTTTTCTTCCCAGGGTGTTCTGTATGTAGCCAACTCCCTCATCCAAGGAACCCTCTAGGTAGCCTCTATCGGGCCATAGCCTCAACCAAAGGCTTGCAGTGTAAGAGGAAGCACTGTACTTCAGTGGCAGCGGGAACGCAAGCCGACTGTCTCCTGCAGGTATGGTGCCCTCGGCGAAGGGTTCCTGGAAGGGCTGCGAAGCAGATGGTTTCCCTAGGTGCAGCTCAGACGAGGGCAATGAGGCAGAGTTCCTTGACAAGTGGCCCGTGAGAGAACAGTTTCCCTGGAGCTGCTGCCGTGCCGAGGAAATCTACCTCTCCCCAGGGTGGTGTGCAGGGCGTTGCCCTACACTCGGCATACACAGAGTGACTGGGAAGGGCTGCCGGCCTGGATGCCGCTGAGCAGGCCAGGGGAGCCTCCCGGTATTCAGTGGTCTTGCACGGAATCGGGTGCAAACAGGAGGGCCCTGGGTGTCTTGAACGGCGCACTAGCAAGAAGAGAAAGCAGAGCCGCGACGAAGGCCCCTTGGAAAGTGCTGCATGCCTCCGCTTCAGCAGGGCAAATAGGGCGACTTTGCTCGAGGCAGGGGCTGACGTTCGGTCTCCAGGTAGGTGTAGAGCAGAGCGGCATGAGCTCCCAACCAGGCCCTGGACGCACCGTGTTTTACGAGAGAGCACTCATTTTCTTCCCAGAGCCATGCCTCCCGTGTACGAGAGGCCCGTCAGAGAGGGTGCCTCTCCGTGTAATTCAAGGCCCTACGGGGGGAACTTTCCACCTGTGCCTTCAGGCCCGCACCTGAAGCCCGACAGGCGGTAAACGTCACCTGGGGCTTCAACGAGGCTCAAACCACACAAGGTACACAACGGGCCCTTCCCTGGATCAGCGTGTTTACGCAGGGTGTTCTGAGTGGAGCAAACGGCCTCAACCAAGGCAGGCGCCCTTTACGCATGTAAGCGTCTGCCTCTTCCAAACGACCGATGTGTTGCCTGAAGAACTCTGCTTTAGCTGCCGCTGCAATGCAAGCGGACTTTCTCCGTGAGTAGAGCGGCTTTCCAACGGAGGTGCCAGAAGGCGTTCTAAGCAGACTATTTCCTCAGGGCAGCTGAGAGAAGGTCCATGTGGAAAACTTCCAGGGCACGGCGGACCGGCTAGAAACGCGTTCCTGATGCTGTTGGAGTGCCGAGGAATCGTAGCCGTCCCCTTTAAAAGCGCTGGTTGTAGTCCTTCCCTCGGCAAACACAGTAGTCCCCTCTCTGAAGGGCCTGGGGGCCTGGGTGTGGCACAGCATGCTCACAGGGGCAGGGGCTTTTCGCAGGGAAAAGGGTGCACGCCCAAAGCGCCTAGGGGTCCTGAGAAGGGCAGCACCGCTCAAATAAAGCACTACAGTGACTAAGACCTCCAAGAGCTTGCTGTATGCTCCGATCCATTAGGGCGACTCAAAGGCTTTCTCGAGGCATGCCCTCTCGTGGGCGTTCCCTGTAGTCCTACAGCCCGACAGGAGGAGCTCCCAGCACGGCTCCGGAAGCCCCCTGAGAACTGAGAGAAAAATTCCCTCTCTTCCCCGAGCCCTGCCTCCCGCGCCTAGAGGCCCGTCAGAAACGGTGTTGTTCAGGTAGCTCCAAGGCAGCACGAATGGAGCTTTCAAAATGGGAAGTCAAGGCTTCTGCCCTCCGGCCCCCACTTCCAGTGAACACGTAGTCCACTCCCTTGGCATTTCTAGTAAGTGCCCAGGGACACTAGCTACGCACTCGCTCCTGCCCTGAATCCACTTTTCTTCCCAGGGTGTTCTGTATGTAGCCAACTCCCTCATCCAAGGAACCCTCTAGGTAGCCTCTATCGGGCCATAGCCTCAACCAAAGGCTTGCAGTGTAAGAGGAAGCACTGTACTTCAGTGGCAGCGGGAACGCAAGCCGACTGTCTCCTGCAGGTATGGTGCCCTCGGCGAAGGGTTCCTGGAAGGGCTGCGAAGCAGATGGTTTCCCTAGGTGCAGCTCAGACGAGGGCAATGAGGCAGAGTTCCTTGACAAGTGGCCCGTGAGAGAACAGTTTCCCTGGAGCTGCTGCCGTGCCGAGGAAATCTACCTCTCCCCAGGGTGGTGTGCAGGGCGTTGCCCTACACTCGGCATACACAGAGTGACTGGGAAGGGCTGCCGGCCTGGATGCCGCTGAGCAGGCCAGGGGAGCCTCCCGGCATTCAGTGGTCTTGCACGGAATCGGGTGCAAACAGGAGGGCCCTGGGTGTCTTGAACGGCGCACTAGCAAGAAGAGAAAGCAGAGCCGCGACGAAGGCCCCTTGGAAAGTGCTGCATGCCTCCGCTTCAGCAGGGCAATAGAGCGACTTTGCTCGAGGCAGGGGCTGACGTTCGGTCTCCAGGTAGGTGTAGAGCAGAGCGGCATGAGCTCCCAACCAGGCCCTGGACGCACCGTGTTTTACGAGAGAGCACTCATTTTCTTCCCAGAGCCATGCCTCCCGTGTACGAGAGGCCCGTCAGAGAGGGTGCCTCTCCGTGTAATTCAAGGCCCTACGGGGGGAACTTTCCACCTGTGCCTTCAGGCCCGCACCTGAAGCCCGACAGGCGGTAAACGTCACCTGGGGCTTCAACGAGGCTCAAACCACACAAGGTACACAACGGGCCCTTCCCTGGATCAGCGTGTTTACGCAGGGTGTTCTGAGTGGAGCAAACGGCCTCAACCAAGGCAGGCGCCCTTTACGCATGTAAGCGTCTGCCTCTTCCAAACGACCGATGTGTTGCCTGAAGAACTCTGCTTTAGCTGCCGCTGCAATGCAAGCGGACTTTCTCCGTGAGTAGAGCGGCTTTCCAACGGAGGTGCCAGAAGGCGTTCTAAGCAGACTATTTCCTCAGGGCAGCTGAGAGAAGGTCCATGTGGAAAACTTCCAGGGCACGGCGGACCGGCTAGAAACGCGTTCCTGATGCTGTTGGAGTGCCGAGGAATCGTAGCCGTCCCCTTTAAAAGCGCTGGTTGTAGTCCTTCCCTCGGCAAACACAGTAGTCCCCTCTCTGAAGGGCCTGGGGGCCTGGGTGTGGCACAGCATGCTCACAGGGGCAGGGGCTTTTCGCAGGGAAAAGGGTGCACGCCCAAAGCGCCTAGGGGTCCTGAGAAGGGCAGCACCGCTCAAATAAAGCACTACAGTGACTAAGACCTCCAAGAGCTTGCTGTATGCTCCGATCCATTAGGGCGACTCAAAGGCTTTCTCGAGGCATGCCCTCTCGTGGGCGTTCCCTGTAGTCCTACAGCCCGACAGGAGGAGCTCCCAGCACGGCTCCGGAAGCCCCCTGAGAACTGAGAGAAAAATTCCCTCTCTTCCCCGAGCCCTGCCTCCCGCGCCTAGAGGCCCGTCAGAAACGGTGTTATTCAGGTAGCTCCAAGGCAGCACGAATGGAGCTTTCAAAATGGGAAGTCAAGGCTTCTGCCCTCCGGCCCCCACTTCCAGTGAACACGTAGTCCACTCCCTTGGCATTTCTAGTAAGTGCCCAGGGACACTAGCTACGCACTCGCTCCTGCCCTGAATCCACTTTTCTTCCCAGGGTGTTCTGTATGTAGCCAACTCCCTCATCCAAGGAACCCTCTAGGTAGCCTCTATCGGGCCATAGCCTCAACCAAAGGCTTGCAGTGTAAGAGGAAGCACTGTACTTCAGTGGCAGCGGGAACGCAAGCCGACTGTCTCCTGCAGGTATGGTGCCCTCGGCGAAGGGTTCCTGGAAGGGCTGCGAAGCAGATGGTTTCCCTAGGTGCAGCTCAGACGAGGGCAATGAGGCAGAGTTCCTTGACAAGTGGCCCGTGAGAGAACAGTTTCCCTGGAGCTGCTGCCGTGCCGAGGAAATCTACCTCTCCCCAGGGTGGTGTGCAGGGCGTTGCCCTACACTCGGCATACACAGAGTGACTGGGAAGGGCTGCCGGCCTGGATGCCGCTGAGCAGGCCAGGGGAGCCTCCCGGTATTCAGTGGTCTTGCACGGAATCGGGTGCAAACAGGAGGGCCCTGGGTGTCTTGAACGGCGCACTAGCAAGAAGAGAAAGCAGAGCCGCGACGAAGGCCCCTTGGAAAGTGCTGCATGCCTCCGCTTCAGCAGGGCAATAGAGCGACTTTGCTCGAGGCAGGGGCTGACGTTCGGTCTCCAGGTAGGTGTAGAGCAGAGCGGCATGAGCTCCCAACCAGGCCCTGGACGCACCGTGTTTTACGAGAGAGCACTCATTTTCTTCCCAGAGCCATGCCTCCCGTGTACGAGAGGCCCGTCAGAGAGGGTGTCTCTCCGTGTAATTCAAGGCCCTACGGAGGGAACTTTCCAACTGTGCCTTCAGGCCCGCACCTGAAGCCCGACAGGCGGTAAACGTCACCTGGGGCTTCAACAAGGCTCAAACCACACAAGGTACACAACGGGCCCTTCCCTGGATCAGCGTGTTTACGCAGGGTGTTCTGAGTGGAGCAAACGGCCTCAACAAAGGCAGGCGCCCTTTACGCATGTAAGCGTCTGCCTCTTCCAAACGACCGATGTGTTGCCTGAAGAACTCTGCTTAAGCTGCCGCTGCAATGCAAGCTGACTTTCTCCGTGTGTAGAGCGACTTTCCAACGGAGGTGCCAGAAGGCGTTCTAAGCAGACTATTTCCTCAGGGCAGCTGAGAGAAGGTCCATGTGCAAAACTTCCAGGGCACGGCGGACCGGCTAGAAACGCGTTCCTGATGCTGTTGGAGTGCCGAGGAATCGTAGCCGTCCCCTTTAAAAGCGCTGGTTGTAGTCCTTCCCTCGGCAAACACAGTAGTCCCCTTTCTGAAGGGCCTGGGGGCCTGGGAGTGGCACAGCATGCTCACAGGGGCAGGGGCTTTTCGCAGGGAAAAGGGTGCACGCCCAAAGCGCCTAGGAGTCCTGAGAAGGGCAGCACCGCTCAAATAAAGCACTACAGTGACTAAGACCTCCAAGAGCTTGCTGTATGCTCCGATCCATTAGGGCGACTCAAAGGCTTTCTCGAGGCATGCCCTCTCGTGGGCGTTCCCTGTAGCCCTACAGCCCGACAGGAGGAGCTCCCAGTACGGCTCCGGAAGCCCCCTGAGAACTGAGAGAAAAATTCTTTCTCTTCCCCGAGCCCTGCCTCCCGCGCCTAGAGGCCCGTCAGAAACGGTGTTATTCAGGTAGCTCCAAGGCAGCACGAATGGAGCTTTCAAAATGGGAATTCAAGGCCTCTGCCCTCCGGCCCCCACTTCCAGTGAACACGTAGTCCACTCCCTTGGCATTTCTAGTAAGTGCCCAGGGACACTAGCTACGCACTCGCTCCTGCCCTGAATCCACTTCTCTTCCCAGGGTGTTCTGTATGTAGCCAACTCCCTCATCCAAGGAACCCTCTAGGTAGCCTCTATCGGGCCATAGCCTCAACCAAAGGCTTGCAGTGTAAGAGGAAGCACTGTACTTCAGTGGCAGCGGGAACGCAAGCCGACTGTCTCCTGCAGGTATGGTGCCCTCGGCTAAGGGTTCCTGGAAGGGCTGCGAAGCAGATGGTTTCCCTAAGTGCAGCTCAGACGAGGGCAATGAGGCAGAGTTCCTTGACAAGTGGCACGTGAGAGAACAGTTTCCCTGGAGCTGCTGCCGTGCCGAGGAAATCTACCTCTCCCCAGGGTGGTGTGCAGGGCGTTGCCCTACACTCGGCATACACAGAGTGACTGGGAAGGGCTGCCGGCCTGGATGCCGCTGAGCAGGCCAGGAGAGCCTCCCGGTATTCAGTGGTCTTGCACGGAATCGGGTGCAAACAGGAGGGCCCTGGGTGTCTTGAACGGCGCACTAGCAAGAAGAGAAAGCAGAGCCGCGACGAAGGCCCCTTGGAAAGTGCTGCATGCCTCCGCTTCAGCAGGGCAATAGAGCGACTTTGCTCGAGGCAGGGGCTGACGTTCGGTCTCCAGGTAGGTGTAGAGCAGAGCGGCATGAGCTCCCAACCAGGCCCTGGACGCACCGTGTTTTACGAGAGAGCACTCATTTTCTTCCCAGAGCCATGCCTCCCGTGTACGAGAGGCCCGTCAGAGAGGGTGTCTCTCCGTGTAATTCAAGGCCCTACGGAGGGAACTTTCCAACTGTGCCTTCAGGCCCGCACCTGAAGCCCGACAGGCGGTAAACGTCACCTGGGGCTTCAACAAGGCTCAAACCACACAAGGTACACAACGGGCCCTTCCCTGGATCAGCGTGTTTACGCAGGGTGTTCTGAGTGGAGCAAACGGCCTCAACAAAGGCAGGCGCCCTTTACGCATGTAAGCGTCTGCCTCTTCCAAACGACCGATGTGTTGCCTGAAGAACTCTGCTTAAGCTGCCGCTGCAATGCAAGCTGACTTTCTCCGTGTGTAGAGCGACTTTCCAACGGAGGTGCCAGAAGGCGTTCTAAGCAGACTATTTCCTCAGGGCAGCTGAGAGAAGGTCCATGTGCAAAACTTCCAGGGCACGGCGGACCGGCTAGAAACGCGTTCCTGATGCTGTTGGAGTGCCGAGGAATCGTAGCCGTCCCCTTTAAAAGCGCTGGTTGTAGTCCTTCCCTCGGCAAACACAGTAGTCCCCTTTCTGAAGGGCCTGGGGGCCTGGGAGTGGCACAGCATGCTCACAGGGGCAGGGGCTTTTCGCAGGGAAAAGGGTGCACGCCCAAAGCGCCTAGGAGTCCTGAGAAGGGCAGCACC
This sequence comes from Mesoplodon mirus, assembly GCF_964341445.2. Taxonomy (NCBI): domain Eukaryota; kingdom Metazoa; phylum Chordata; class Mammalia; order Artiodactyla; family Ziphiidae; genus Mesoplodon; species Mesoplodon mirus. Next base: position 70,685 of record NW_028294596.1, read on the forward strand.
GCTCAAATAAAGCACTACAGTGACTAAGACCTCCAAGAGCTTGCTGTATGCTCCGATCCATTAGGGCGACTCAAAGGCTTTCTCGAGGCATGCCCTCTCGTGGGCGTTCCCTGTAGCCCTACAGCCCGACAGGAGGAGCTCCCAGTACGGCTCCGGAAGCCCCCTGAGAACTGAGAGAAAAATTCTTTCTCTTCCCCGAGCCCTGCCTCCCGCGCCTAGAGGCCCGTCAGAAACGGTGTTATTCAGGTAGCTCCAAGGCAGCACGAATGGAGCTTTCAAAATGGGAATTCAAGGCCTCTGCCCTCCGGCCCCCACTTCCAGTGAACACGTAGTCCACTCCCTTGGCATTTCTAGTAAGTGCCCAGGGACACTAGCTACGCACTCGCTCCTGCCCTGAATCCACTTCTCTTCCCAGGGTGTTCTGTATGTAGCCAACTCCCTCATCCAAGGAACCCTCTAGGTAGCCTCTATCGGGCCATAGCCTCAACCAAAGGCTTGCAGTGTAAGAGGAAGCACTGTACTTCAGTGGCAGCGGGAACGCAAGCCGACTGTCTCCTGCAGGTATGGTGCCCTCGGCTAAGGGTTCCTGGAAGGGCTGCGAAGCAGATGGTTTCCCTAAGTGCAGCTCAGACGAGGGCAATGAGGCAGAGTTCCTTGACAAGTGGCACGTGAGAGAACAGTTTCCCTGGAGCTGCTGCCGTGCCGAGGAAATCTACCTCTCCCCAGGGTGGTGTGCAGGGCGTTGCCCTACACTCGGCATACACAGAGTGACTGGGAAGGGCTGCCGGCCTGGATGCCGCTGAGCAGGCCAGGAGAGCCTCCCGGTATTCAGTGGTCTTGCACGGAATCGGGTGCAAACAGGAGGGCCCTGGGTGTCTTGAACGGCGCACTAGCAAGAAGAGAAAGCAGAGCCGCGACGAAGGCCCCTTGGAAAGTGCTGCATGCCTCCGCTTCAGCAGGGCAATAGAGCGACTTTGCTCGAGGCAGGGGCTGACGTTCGGTCTCCAGGTAGGTGTAGAGCAGAGCGGCATGAGCTCCCAACCAGGCCCTGGACGCACCGTGTTTTACGAGAGAGCACTCATTTTCTTCCCAGAGCCATGCCTCCCGTGTACGAGAGGCCCGTCAGAGAGGGTGCCTCTCCGTGTAATTCAAGGCCCTACGGGGGGAACTTTCCACCTGTGCCTTCAGGCCCGCACCTGAAGCCCGACAGGCGGTAAACGTCACCTGGGGCTTCAACAAGGCTCAAACCACACAAGGTACACAACGGGCCCTTCCCTGGATCAGCGTGTTTACGCAGGGTGTTCTGAGTGGAGCAAACGGCCTCAACCAAGGCAGGCGCCCTTTACGCATGTAAGCGTCTGCCTCTTCCAAACGACCGATGTGTTGCCTGAAGAACTCTGCTTTAGCTGCCGCTGCAATGCAAGCGGACTTTCTCCGTGAGTAGAGCGGCTTTCCAACGGAGGTGCCAGAAGGCGTTCTAAGCAGACTATTTCCTCAGGGCAGCTGAGAGAAGGTCCATGTGGAAAACTTCCAGGGCACGGCGGACCGGCTAGAAACGCGTTCCTGATGCTGTTGGAGTGCCGAGGAATCGTAGCCGTCCCCTTTAAAAGCGCTGGTTGTAGTCCTTCCCTCGGCAAACACAGTAGTCCCCTCTCTGAAGGGCCTGGGGGCCTGGGTGTGGCACAGCATGCTCACAGGGGCAGGGGCTTTTCGCAGGGAAAAGGGTGCACGCCCAAAGCGCCTAGGGGTCCTGAGAAGGGCAGCACCGCTCAAATAAAGCACTACAGTGACTAAGACCTCCAAGAGCTTGCTGTATGCTCCGATCCATTAGGGCGACTCAAAGGCTTTCTCGAGGCATGCCCTCTCGTGGGCGTTCCCTGTAGTCCTACAGCCCGACAGGAGGAGCTCCCAGCACGGCTCCGGAAGCCCCCTGAGAACTGAGAGAAAAATTCCCTCTCTTCCCCGAGCCCTGCCTCCCGCGCCTAGAGGCCCGTCAGAAACGGTGTTATTCAGGTAGCTCCAAGGCAGCACGAATGGAGCTTTCAAAATGGGAAGTCAAGGCTTCTGCCCTCCGGCCCCCACTTCCAGTGAACACGTAGTCCACTCCCTTGGCATTTCTAGTAAGTGCCCAGGGACACTAGCTACGCACTCGCTCCTGCCCTGAATCCACTTTTCTTCCCAGGGTGTTCTGTATGTAGCCAACTCCCTCATCCAAGGAACCCTCTAGGTAGCCTCTATCGGGCCATAGCCTCAACCAAAGGCTTGCAGTGTAAGAGGAAGCACTGTACTTCAGTGGCAGCGGGAACGCAAGCCGACTGTCTCCTGCAGGTATGGTGCCCTCGGCGAAGGGTTCCTGGAAGGGCTGCGAAGCAGATGGTTTCCCTAGGTGCAGCTCAGACGAGGGCAATGAGGCAGAGTTCCTTGACAAGTGGCCCGTGAGAGAACAGTTTCCCTGGAGCTGCTGCCGTGCCGAGGAAATCTACCTCTCCCCAGGGTGGTGTGCAGGGCGTTGCCCTACACTCGGCATACACAGAGTGACTGGGAAGGGCTGCCGGCCTGGATGCCGCTGAGCAGGCCAGGGGAGCCTCCCGGTATTCAGTGGTCTTGCACGGAATCGGGTGCAAACAGGAGGGCCCTGGGTGTCTTGAACGGCGCACTAGCAAGAAGAGAAAGCAGAGCCGCGACGAAGGCCCCTTGGAAAGTGCTGCATGCCTCCGCTTCAGCAGGGCAAATAGGGCGACTTTGCTCGAGGCAGGGGCTGACGTTCGGTCTCCAGGTAGGTGTAGAGCAGAGCGGCATGAGCTCCCAACCAGGCCCTGGACGCACCGTGTTTTACGAGAGAGCACTCATTTTCTTCCCAGAGCCATGCCTCCCGTGTACGAGAGGCCCGTCAGAGAGGGTGCCTCTCCGTGTAATTCAAGGCCCTACGGGGGGAACTTTCCAACTGTGCCTTCAGGCCCGCACCTGAAGCCCGACAGGCGGTAAACGTCACCTGGGGCTTCAACAAGGCTCAAACCACACAAGGTACACAACGGGCCCTTCCCTGGATCAGCGTGTTTACGCAGGGTGTTCTGAGTGGAGCAAACGGCCTCAACCAAGGCAGGCGCCCTTTACGCATGTAAGCGTCTGCCTCTTCCAAACGACCGATGTGTTGCCTGAAGAACTCTGCTTTAGCTGCCGCTGCAATGCAAGCGGACTTTCTCCGTGAGTAGAGCGACTTTCCAACGGAGGTGCCAGAAGGCGTTCTAAGCAGACTATTTCCTCAGGGCAGCTGAGAGAAGGTCCATGTGGAAAACTTCCAGGGCACGGCGGACCGGCTAGAAACGCGTTCCTGATGCTGTTGGAGTGCCGAGGAATCGTAGCCGTCCCCTTTAAAAGCGCTGGTTGTAGTCCTTCCCTCGGCAAACACAGTAGTCCCCTCTCTGAAGGGCCTGGGGGCCTGGGTGTGGCACAGCATGCTCACAGGGGCAGGGGCTTTTCGCAGGGAAAAGGGTGCACGCCCAAAGCGCCTAGGGGTCCTGAGAAGGGCAGCACCGCTCAAATAAAGCACTACAGTGACTAAGACCTCCAAGAGCTTGCTGTATGCTCCGATCCATTAGGGCGACTCAAAGGCTTTCTCGAGGCATGCCCTCTCGTGGGCGTTCCCTGTAGTCCTACAGCCCGACAGGAGGAGCTCCCAGCACGGCTCCGGAAGCCCCCTGAGAACTGAGAGAAAAATTCCCTCTCTTCCCCGAGCCCTGCCTCCCGCGCCTAGAGGCCCGTCAGAAACGGTGTTGTTCAGGTAGCTCCAAGGCAGCACGAATGGAGCTTTCAAAATGGGAAGTCAAGGCTTCTGCCCTCCGGCCCCCACTTCCAGTGAACACGTAGTCCACTCCCTTGGCATTTCTAGTAAGTGCCCAGGGACACTAGCTACGCACTCGCTCCTGCCCTGAATCCACTTTTCTTCCCAGGGTGTTCTGTATGTAGCCAACTCCCTCATCCAAGGAACCCTCTAGGTAGCCTCTATCGGGCCATAGCCTCAACCAAAGGCTTGCAGTGTAAGAGGAAGCACTGTACTTCAGTGGCAGCGGGAACGCAAGCCGACTGTCTCCTGCAGGTATGGTGCCCTCGGCGAAGGGTTCCTGGAAGGGCTGCGAAGCAGATGGTTTCCCTAGGTGCAGCTCAGACGAGGGCAATGAGGCAGAGTTCCTTGACAAGTGGCCCGTGAGAGAACAGTTTCCCTGGAGCTGCTGCCGTGCCGAGGAAATCTACCTCTCCCCAGGGTGGTGTGCAGGGCGTTGCCCTACACTCGGCATACACAGAGTGACTGGGAAGGGCTGCCGGCCTGGATGCCGCTGAGCAGGCCAGGGGAGCCTCCCGGCATTCAGTGGTCTTGCACGGAATCGGGTGCAAACAGGAGGGCCCTGGGTGTC
>NW_028294595.1:0-75000 GCF_964341445.2 Mesoplodon mirus
ATTGGTTCTCCCTCTTCCCTTTCATCCTCTGCACAATTAGCAAACTGTGCGAACCAGGAGGTTATAGGGGATGACTCTCCTAAGTTGGGAGATTGATAGTAAAGTAGTTGGAATGCCAAACTGTAGCACAAGGAGAGGAAAAAGTAGGAGACTTTCAGAAACCTTTCGCCATCACAGGGTGTCCATTCTCTAGGTTTCCCATACATGTTATAACTGTAGTGATATTCCCTTCTACCTGGAAATTTGGGACCCATGGAATGGTGGCATGCATTACTACTTTAAAGGGTCTGCATTTTCTCTCCCAATCTCACCAGTCCTCTCAGTCCCAAGTGTCCAGCCTTATGTCTCATCCAGCTGTCTTTGCAGATAGGGTCATTCTAGGTTTCATCAGAACCCCTGAAGGAATTGTGTAAGAATTTCGCTGTTTTTTTGTTTTGTTTTTGAAATTCATTTTTATAATGGGGTTGAGCTGATTTTCACTGACGTGTTTATGACGGTCTAGACACACTTGTTTCCCTTACAGAGGCATATCAATACATAGGTTTTAAGATTCTTACTAATCAGATATATTCCTCTGTGGGGAATAGGGGTTTTGAGTCCCGTTCACTGAGGAAGGTGTAGGTCTTGTCTATTCTGTATTTGGTTTATGGAATGGTACCTGTGCTAATATCAAACTCTGGTTTTATGCATCACCCCACCTCTCCTTTCCCCTTAAGGAGGCATAAGAGTGTTTTCTAAATGTGAGACGCTGCTCTCTTTCCTAATTCAGTTCATGTGTTGTGATGTTGACATTCCCTCTGTAAGTGATATCTTATGATAAGATTCTTTTTCTGTGTGACTAATTTCCCTTAGAATCATCATACCTAAATCCTCTCATTATGCTGCTACTGGCCTTATGACATTGATTTCACGTCTGAGTGATATTCCGTTGTACAAAATTACCACAAATTCTTTATGCATTTCTCTTTTTCCTGGGATACTTTAGGTGTACCGAAGTTGAGGTTCTTGTATGCAGAGCAGCCCTAAACTTTGTGGTGCCTGTGTCTTGTTGATATTTACTCTTCCCAAGTTATATGTCCATGAGTTGAAGTCCCCTTTGCTCGGGGTCTTTGTATTTTAGATGTTTTAGGAAACAGCATACACTTCTTCAGAGTAGCTCTTGGATATTTATACCCCACCCATCAGCGTGACTAGTCTCCCTGTTTTCCATGGCCTCTCCTGCATTTTTGATTTGTACACATTTTTTGGATGGACTTTCTGAGCAGTGGAAATTGAGACTTCTTTATTGTGCGGATTTGCATTTCCCTCTTGCTTGGTTGGCCAAAAACTCTGTATGTGTTTTTTTCCTGAAGATATTCACGAAAAAAACGCATACACACTTTTGCCCAACTGCATCATTTTAGAAATTCTGCTGCTTTTCATATGCTTTAAATGTGAGTACAATCTACCTTTTGAAATCTGTTTCCTGCAATTCTGCCTCTCATTCAGAACCTCTTCGTTGCCTTACCTGAATATATTTTTTGGAAGTTGGTTATCATTTATATCTTTGCAGGTCTTTGAATTGTCTGCTCCTGAGCTCCATTTTGCAACTCGCTTTTTTTGTGAGCTGACCGCCAAACCATTGGATTGATTCCGGCCCTATTCTTGTTCTGGGGAGGCAGGCTGAGCCTTTGGTTAATTCTTCTTCCTAATGGGAAATTAGAGTGACATGTGCCTGTCAAAACTACTACAGCTAATCTCTCATTGGTTCCTCCTATTCCCATTTATCCTCTGCAAAAATTGCAAACTGTGTGAAACAGGAGGTTAAAGGTGCTGATTCTCCAAGTCGGGAGATTGTTAGTAATGTGGCTGGAATGGCGAACCCCAGTACCAGGAGATCAAAAATGAGGTGCATTTTAGACACCTCTCCTGAGCACACGGTGTACATTCATCTCGGTTTCCCAGGCATGTTTTCACTGTCAGAAGATTCCCTTGAAAGTGCAGATTTGGGACCCATGGAATGGGTACCAGGCAGTATTACTTTAAAAGGTCTGCATTTCCTCACCCAGCCTCTCTAACATCTCTTAGCGTGCATAGCTTCCAGCCTTATATATCATCCTGCTGTGGGTCTACATGTGTTCAATCCATGTTACATCGTAGCCCTTCAACAAAAGTTGTAAGAATTTTTGTCTGTCTCACCGTTTTTATAAATAATTTTAAATTTATTTTTATATTTGTTACAGCTGATTTTCAAAGCTCTGTTTTTTGCTGCTGTACATCCACTTGATTCATGTACTGTGAGACAACAATAAATTCTTTCTCAGATGCTTATGAGTCATATGTATTATTTTCCAGTGACTTGAGTGGACTGAGTGCCGTTCTTTGAGGTACCGTGTAGGCCTTGCCAGTTATTCAATTCGGTACTTGGAATGGTATCTTTGCTAATTTCAACCTCCTGGATAATACCTCACCATTCCCCACCTTTCCCATTTAGCAGCCTTATGTCTATTTTCTACATATTTGACTATGTTTCTGTTTTGTAGTTTATTTCATGTGTAGCCATTTTTTATTCCACCTTTAAGTGACATCTTATGATATGTGTCTTTTTCTTTCTGACATGTGTCACTTAGAATGATCGTATGTAACTCCTCCAGCGTTGTTACAACTGGCCTTATTTCATTGATTTTGGGATGAGTAATATTCCACTCTACATAAGTACCCCATCTCTTTTATCCATTTTATCCTTCCAGGGACATTTAGGTTATATCCAAGTGGAGGCCCTTTTTAACAGAGAGGTGGTAAACGTTGGGGTGCCTGTTTTCTGTCATTTTTTGTTTTTCCCAAGGTATACGCCCATGAGTGCAAGTGCCCTATGCTCTGTAGCTCAGTTTTCAGATGTTTTAGCAAACACAATACACTTCTCCAGAGTGGCCGTTGGCAAATTACATTTCCACTATCAGCCTCACAGGGCTCCCTTTTCTCCTCACCCTGTCCTGCATTTCTGGTGTTTACACTTTATGTGGATGGCCCTTCTGACTGATGTGAAGTGATACATTTTGTAGTATTGGTTTCCAGTGCCCACCTGTTTGTTTGGATAAAAAGTGTGAATGGCCTTTACTTGAATATATTCAGAAAAAAATGCATACGCCCTTTTGGGCCAAGTGCATCATTGGCGATGTTCAGCCCCTTTTCTTGTGCTTTAATGGGGAGACCTTTCTACCTCTTCAAATCTGATTCCTGCCACTCTCCCTTGCTTATAAGTCCTTTTCTGTGACTTACCTCAAGACATTTTTCAACAGTAGATATTTTCAACTCTGCAGTTTCATGAATTTTAGTGCCCCTGAGTTCCATTTTTCAAATTGTGTTTTTGGAAACTCGACACAAAACAGCAGGATTTCCTCCAGCCCTATTCTCTTTCTGTGGGCAATTCTAGCCTTTGATGAATTTGTCTTCCGGATTGGAAATTAGAGTGGCATGTGCCTGTCCGAACACCTAAGACTTGTCTCTAAATTTTTCTCATCCTTCCGCTTCATCCTCTGGACAGATTCCAAACTGTGTGCAACAGGATGTTGACGGTGCTGATATCCCCAAGTGAGGAGATTGTTAGGAAAGATGCTGGAGGGGTGAACCCGAGCACCAGGCGATGAGGAGATGAGGTGCCTTTTCCAAACTCTTTCCGATCAAACGGTGTACCTCCTCTAGGTGTGACAGGCATGTTTTAGCTGTAGAAAGGGTCCCGTGCATGGAAGGAGAACACCAGGGATTTTTCCAAATCAGTGCCTCCCCGAAACCCAAACTGGGGAATTTTTAAGCTACGGCTACACGTATGTCCATTAAGGGCCTTGGGAAATAGGCAGAGCCCAAACTTTAGATGATTGAAATCTTCAGGTTCAGAAGCGCTCACCATCGGCCTTGCTTAGGTTACATTTTATCTGTCTTTGATAGATGATGTCAATAAAAATATCGATTCTTTTTCAGATTATTTCCCCTTATAGGTTATTGCAAAATATTCAGTGTAGTTCCCTGTGCTATACAGTAGTTCCTTGTTGATGATCTATTTTATACATAGCAGTGTGTATGTGTTAATCCCAAACTGTTAATTTATCCCTTCTCCTACCTTTCCCCTTTGGTAATAATAAATTATAAGATTTTATACTTCTCAGAAAAGGGGGAGCTGAAAGAGAGGTATCCTTTTCAATGGAAAAGCATTCAAAACAAGATTGAAGCTTCAGCCAAGAGTATTCGATGTACATCCATGGAAATAAATCACTTCATTTCTCTAATGTTGACCTGACAAATAAGACAGACGTCTTCACTGAACTTGCTTATAGTAAAGTGATGGAAATATAAAATGTAAGTCTTAGAAAACTCTTATTTTACCCGAGCATTATACACTGCTCTATGTTAACTACAGTTTGGCTCACACATCTGTTCAATGAAGTTACAAAGTTCTCAATTTCTGTTACTGATCATCCAGAGGGGACCCAACAGTAGTCCCCGTGCCCAGTGTCATTGGAGCCAACAGATCAAGACTGAGTTTGGTTCAGAAGCAAAGTAAACATTATTTGGAAAACCGAATGGAGAGGTGAGAGTGTGCACTCCCCCACGGGCTGTGGGCTGGGATGCTGAGTAGGGATCCCGGCAGCGTCAGTGGGAGTTAGGGGATGGAGGTCTCGAGGGCTGGGTTGGCTGCAGCTCAGGCTCTATGCCGTGCAGTCTGCATGGGACTCTGCTAGCTGAGGTGTCGACCCAGCCATTCTGCACTAGGAAGTCGGGTCTGAAGTGCCGGGTGTGGGACCTCTGCATGCGGAACCCTAGGAGCATGTGAAATTAGACAAAGCACAAAGGAAAAACAGGTTAGACTTTATTTTATTGCCCAGATTCTCTTTTTATCTCCCAGGAATTTTTAATGAACGTTGCCAGAGATGAACACCTCCTCTGCTTTTTGTTCCGTTCCTCATTCTTGGGGTGTTGAGGGTGAAGACCCCTCTTTTGTAACTGCTTCATGCTGTGGTGGGAGACCTGATACCTAGGGGGAGGGGCAAAACGTCTCCCCACCAGCCTCCAGGTGAGGTTGATTGTCCCAAAGCCTCCTGCCTCACTTCTCGTCCGCCTGAGCACCAGCATTGGAAGTGTTATAGATTCTAATGACCTTTAAGGGTCCAGGAAAGAGATGCGCAGAGATGCTGTGGTGGCAGGTTTCACCCCACCCCACATTTGTTCAGTGACATTAGGCTGACTTTTTTGCCAGCCTAGATGCTCTGACCAGTAGTCTGTGCTTTCTTTAATTAGGTCCCTGAATTAATGTACAAACAGCACCATGTGTCAGAGCCCTGACCGTGCAACTCCCAGACAGTCCAGGGTCAGTGGTGATCCAGGACCATGACGTCCACTGAGTCAACGGCCTTTAGAAGTAGCCAGCAGTCCAGCCGGTCATATTGGCCACCATCACCGCGGTGTCTGTAGGGTTTTCTATGGTGAAAGCGTGATATACGTTTCCCCTGCCAAGCTTATTAGCTCCCCTCTGGGTGCAGTAAGTCCTCCAAGCAGTAGTCTGCTCTTTCGGGGCACAGTCTTCTTGTTTTCTGAGAGAAACTCCAGGTCAAGTGATGGTCACACGAGTCATCTTGGGGGCCCGTTGCCCCCATTTGTCTCTCTGGAGGTTGGAGTTGGAGGGCCTCCTCTCTCGAGGTCAGTGTGTCCACAGAGCGACCCCTGCAACTTCAGGACATGATGGGTGGTTAGGATCACCACGTGGGTTCCTATTCCCTTAGGAGGGAGCTGGCCTTGTGGGCTGCTGATTTCCAGCTTTTTAGATACCCCAGTATCCTGGCCTGATGAGTCAGTGGGCAAAGCCCTTGGTGACCATAGTTTATCATACCTGAAGGGCATTCTTGTGTTGCTCCATTTCAAGTGGTCCCTGTTTTTGCACTAAGTCTCCAAGGGCGATGAACCTTTGACCGGGTATGTAAAGGTCAAAGGGTTTAGCTAAATTAGTGAGTTCCTGGGCAAGGATCTGAATTGACTGCTCTTTCCATTCTTGAAAGGCTGCTTCTGGATTCTATTCAAAATGATCATCATCTTTTCGTGTCAGTGTTTCAGGTAGAGGCCCAGCTATTAGACTGTAGTTAGGGATCCAGATGCAGAAAACCTTGGCCTCCCCAGGAACCCCTAAGCTGTCTTCTACTTTTAGAAGAGGTAAGGCTGCAAATGGCTTCTTCCCTATCCTGGGATGCTTTTCTCCAAATATCTGTGAGAATGAAGCCCAGGCAAGTCACCTGACCCTGGGATATTTGAGCCTTTTTCTTGGACACCTTCTATCCTTTCTTGGCTAGGTAGTTCAGAGGCGTCTTTAGTAGGCCTGGCAATCAGAATGTCATCTGCATATTGAAGGAGGGTTCCCTTTTACAGAGGTAGAACGTTTAGGTCTTTAGAGGACATTTCCCCAATTATGGTGTGGGGATTTTTGAACCATCGGGGCAGGACGGCCCAGCATTATTGGTTTTGTTGCATGTTGTGTCCTGCCACTCACAAGCCAAAAATTCTTGTGACTCTGAGATGAATGGAATACAGAAGAAGGCATCATTGAAGTGTAATACAGAATGCCATGGCCTGGTGGATGGTAGAATGAGCAGCAGGGTGTAGGAAATAGGATCTACTAGATGTATATCCTCGGTGGCTTCACTAACTGTCCTGATATCATTTACCAGGTCTCCAGCAGCCCATGGCGCTCTCGTGGTCAGGCCAATCCCAGGATATGGAGCTCACCTGGGCTGCATCCCGCACCCCACAGCCCACGGGGCTCTCGTGTTCAAGTCCCTCCCAGGGTATGGAGCTCACCTGTGCAGCTACCCAGCAGCCCATGGGGCTCTCATAGTCAGGCCCTTCCCAGGATACGGAACTCCCCTGGGCAGGTACCCAAGCAGGGCTGGACACACAGGAACTGTGCACATAGCCCACCTTGCAGAGAACCCCCAGCTCACCTGTCACTCACAGCTGACAGAGAACACCTCAGAGCAGGACTTGATCTAACAAACAGCAGCTCTGACAGGTCTGTGACCCTGGCTATCACTCTGTGCAGCCTCTCTCTGCCTGGTCTTCCAGACACTTCCCCTGCAGCCAGTGCACCAGGCCTCTGTCTCCACCCACCATCACTCCTCTCCCTGACTCCTGGGTCCCTCTCATTAGGATAGGGTCTTCTTGAAGTTGTTTTCCACTCATGGACCAGATAAAATGATAAGAAAACAAGCCACAGCTGCAGCCCCTTGTCTATCCTGACTCTCAAGAGCCCACACCTCTTCCTTGGGACTGACCCATTTAGCAAGGTTAATTTTCTGCAACTGTGAGCCCCTGAGGGGTGAGGATTGGCTGATTTGGGCAGCCTGACACTGCCTGCCAGCCCCCCCCACAGGTGTGCCTGGGTTGAGGTCAATATAAACACCTCTCCAGTCAGCAAGAGCCCCTGTAGCTGTGCCTGACGCCATATTCTCTGCCCCGTCAGCAGTTTCGGGGCTGGGGTGGTGGGAGGGAGTGAGGGGCCGTGGCTTTGTGGGTGGCCCAGTGTGAGTGGGGCTCTGCTGGACTTTCTGCAGGAGTTGCCAGGCTGCCACCTGCTAAAGAAGAGGACGTGTCACCCATACATGCCACTGGAATTTCTCCCCAGGCAGAGATGAGGAAGTAAAAAAGCAGTGGGGGCCGTGGCAGGAGGGGTATCTCAGGCAGGGAAATGGAAAGATTCCAGAAGAGCATCTGGGGCCAGGACCATCCTGGCTGGCCTGCAGGCACCAAGTCGGCCTGCGTGCTCTCGCTAGTGTGGCTCTACAGCCCTTCCTGTAGGCTTGCAAGTGCTTGTACATATTCAGGTGTTTTACCTGGAAAGGGAGGGAAGAGTTCAGCTGCAGCAGGACTGGGGCTCAGCTCACATTTACTCACAGACGCCTCGACACAGTCCCCCAGCTTTGCAATGAGGATGCTCCTTGTGGGGGGGAGCGCTGTTGACCGCATGGGAGACGATTTCCCACCTCTGACCAACTTAAGAATTTTTTACCACTGGAGCAAGTGCCCTGATATGATTTTCCTCTGTATAACTGGTGAGTTCTGTTTTTTTTTTTTCTTTTTTTCTTTTTGGTTAAAGTTAGATTTTATTTATTCATCTTTTTTTTTAATTTGGAGATATAAACATGGAAATAATGCATTAATATAAAGACGTCTATGTGAAGGGAAAAACTTTTTTTCTGTTTTATTTTATTAAATGTTATTTATTTATTTTTAATTTTTTTAAACTTATTTCTTTTATACAGCAGGTTCTTATTGGGTATGTATTTTATACATATAAGTGTGCACATGTGAATCCCAGTCTCCCAATTCATCCCACTACCACCCTCACATGGCGTTCCCTCCTTGGTGTCCATATGTTTGTTCTCTACATCTGTCTCTATCTCTGCCCTGCAAACTGGTTCATCTGTACCATTTATCTAGGTTCCACATATATGCATTAATATACAATATTTGTTTTTATCTTTCTGACTTACTTCACTCTGTATGACAGTCTCTAGATCCATCAAGGTCTCTACAAATGATCCAATTTGATTCCTATGTATGGCTGAGTAATATTCCGTTGTATATATGTACCACGTGTTTTTCCATTCGTCTGTCTGTGGGCACTTAGGTTGCTTTCATTACCTGTCTGTTGTAAATAGTGCTGCAGTGAACATTGTGGTGAATGTGTCTTTTTGATTTATGGTTTTCTCTGGGTATATGCCCAGTAGTGGGATTGCTGGATTATATGGTAATTCTATTTTTGTTTTTTAAGGAACCTCCATACTGTTCTCCATAGAGACTATATCGATTTACTTTCCCACCAATAGTGGAAGAAGGTTCCTTTTCTCCACACCCTCTCCAGCATTTGTTGTTTGTAGATTTTCTGATGATGCCCATTCTAACAGGTGTGACGTGATACCTCATTGTAGTTTCGATTTCCATTTCTCTAATAATTAGTGATGTTCAGCAGATTTTCATGTGCGTACTGGCCATCTCTATGTCTTCTTGGAAGAAATGTCTATTTAGATCTTCCATTTTGTATTGGGTTGTTTGTTTTATTAATATTGAGCTGCATGAGCTGTTTATATATATTGGAGATTAATCATTTGTCCATTGATTCGTTTGCAAATATTTTCTGCCATTCTGAGGGTTGTCTTTTCGTCTTGTTTGTTGTTTCCCTTCCTTTGCAAAAGCTTTTACATTTCATTAGTCCCATCTGTTCAGTTTTCTTTTTTATTTCATTACTATAGGAGGTGGATCAAAAAAGATCTTGCTGTGATTTACGTCAGAGTGTCCTTCGTAAGTTTTCCTCTCAGAGTTTTATACTGTCTGGTCTTACATTAAGGTCTCTAATCAATTTTGAATATATTTTTATGTATGGTGTTGGGGAGTGTTCTAATTTCATTCTTTTACATGTAGCTCTCCATATTTCCCAGCACCAATGATTGAAGAGATTGTCTTATCTCCATTGTATAGTCTTGCCTCCTTTGTCATAGATTAGTTGACCATAAGTGTGTAGGTTTATCCTTGGGCTTTTTTTTTTTCCTTTTACACGTTTATTCGAGTATAATTGCTTTACAATGGAGTGTTCGTTTCTGCTGTATAACAAAGTGAATCAGCTATACATATACAAATATCACCAGATCCCCTCCCTCTTGCATCTCCCTCCCACACTCCATATCCCACCCCTTTATGTGGTCACAAAGCACCGAGCTGATCTCCCTGTTCTATGTGGCTGCTTCCCAGTACCTATCGGTGTTACATTTGGTAATGTATTTATGTCCATGCCACTCTCTCACTTCGTCCTAGCTTACCCATCCCCCTTCCGGTGTCCTCAAGTCCTTTCTCTATGTCTGTGTCCTTAATCCTGTCCTGCCACTAGGTTCTTCAAAATCATTTTTTTTTCTTCATTAGATTCCATATATCTCTGTTAACATACAGTATTTGTTTTTCCCTTTCAGACTTACTTCACTGTGTAGGACAGATTCTAAGTCCATCCACCTCAGTACAAATAACTCAGTTTTGCTTCTTTTTATGGTTGAGTAATATTTGATTGTATATATGTGCCAGATCTTCTTTATCCATTCATCTGTCGATGGACACTTAGGTTGCTTCCATGTCCTGGCTAATGCAAAAAGAGCTGCAATGAACATTTTTGTACATAACTCTTTTTGAATTATGGTTTTTGCAAGGCAAACGCCCAGTACTTGGATTGTTGTGTCATATGGTACTTCTATTGTTAGTTATTTAAAGGAACCTCCGTACTGTTCTCCCTAGTGCCCATATCAATTTACATTCCCACCCACAGTGCAAGTGTGTTCCATTTTCTCCAATAAAGGCCTCTCCAGCATTTATTGTTTTGTAGATTTTTTTGATGATTGCCACTCTGACTGCTGTGAGGTGATACCTCAGGGTAGTTTTGATTTGCATTTCTCTAATGATTAGTGATGTTCAGCATCCTTTCATGTGTTTCTTGGTGATCTGTATATCTTCTTTGGAGAAATGTCTATTTAGGTCTTCTGCCCGTTTTTGGATTGGGTTGTTTGTTTTTGTGATATTGAGCTACATGCGGTGCTTGTAAAGTTAGGAGATTAATCCTTTGTCAATTGCTTCATTTGAAAATATTTTCTCCCATTCTGAGGGTTGTTTTTGCATCTTGTTTATGCTTTCCTGTACTGTGTAAAGGCTTTAAGTTTCATTAGGTCCCATTTGTTGATTTCTGTTTTTATTTCCATTTCTCTGAGTGGTGGGTCAAAAAGGATCTTGCTGTGATTTATGTCATAGAGTGTTCTGCCTATGGTTTCCTCTAAGTGTTTTATAGTGTCTGGTCTTATATTTAGATCTCTAATCAATTTAGAGTTTATTTTTGTGTATGGTGTTATGGAGTGTTCTAATTTCATTCTTTTATGTGTAGGGGTCCAGTTTTCCCAGCACCAATTACTGAAGAGACTGTCTTTTCTCCATTGTATATCCTTAGCTACTTTGTCATAGATGAGATAACCATAGGTATATAGGTTTATCTCTGGGCTTTCTGTCCTGTTCCATTGATCTGTGTTTATGCCAATCTACATAAACTTGATTCCATTATGGAGAGATATAAATACATAGGTTTCAAGGTTATTACCAGTCAGATATATTCCTCTTCAGTGAATAGGGTGTTTTGTGTCCAGTTCATTGAGAATGGAGTAGGTCTTGTCTATTACATATTTGGTATATGAAATGGAATCTGTGCTAATTTCAAACTCTGCTTTTACACATCACCCCACGTCACCTTTCCCCTTAAGGAGGGATAAGTGTGTTTTCTAAATGTGTAACTCTGTTCACATTTGAAATTCAGTTCATGTGTAGCCATGTTTACATTTCCTCTATAAGTGATATATTACAATAAGTTTCTTTTTCTTTGTGGCTCATTTCACTTAGCATCATCGTACCTAAAGCCACTCATTATGCTGCTATTGGCCTTATGACATTGATTTTATGTCTGAGTGACATTCCATTGTATATAAGTACAACAACATCTATATCCATTTTTTTTCCTTTCCTGGGATATATAAAGTGTACCGAAGTCGAGGTTCTTGTAAACAGAGCAGCCCTAAAGTTTGGGCTGGCTGTGTGTTGTGGATTTTTAGTTTTCCCAAAATACACGCCCATGAGTGGAAGTGTGCTATGCTCTGTAGCTCTGTTTTAGAAAACAACATACAGTTCTCCAGAGAGGCTGTTGGCAATTTACATCCTGTCCATCGGCGTAACCAGGCTCCCTTTTCTCCATGGCCTGTCCTGCATTTGTGGCTTTTACACTATATGTGGATGGCCCTTTTGACTGGAGGTAAGGGACACTTCTCTGTAGTGTGGATTTGCAATGCCTGATGACTTGCTTAGCCAAAAAGTGCATATGCATTTTTTCCCGAATATATTCAAGAAAATACACATAATCCCTTTTCAGCCAAGGGCAACATTGTCGAAATTCTGTCGCTTTTCATGTGCTTTAAAGACGACTCCAATCTACCTCTTGAAATCTGTTTCCTTCAATTCTGCCTTGCATTCAAATCCTCTTCACTGTCTTTCCTCAATATATTTCTGGATGATAGTTGTCCTTTATAACTCTGCAAGTTTGTGAATTGCTGTGCCCCTGATTTCCATTTTTCAACTCGCCTCTTTGTGAGCTGGCTGCAATACCGCAGGATGGCTTTAGGCCCTAGTCTGGTTCCGGGGCTTCAGGCTGAGCCTTTGGTTAATTCTTCTTCCTGATGAGAAACTAGAGTGACATGTGCCCATCCAAACACCTACAGCTAATCTCTCATTTATTTCCCCTCTTCCTGTTCATCCTCTGCACAGTTTGCAAACTGTGCATAACGGGAGGGTAAAGGCGCTGACACTCCAAGTGGGGAGATTTTGAGTAATGCAGAATGAATGGCGAAGCCGAGCACGACAAAAGGAAAAATGAGGTACCTTTTAGAAAACTTTCCCAATTACACAGTGTACCATCCACTGGGTTTCCCATGCATGTTTTAACTGTAGGAAGATTCACTTAAACCTGGAGAGTTGGGACCACTAGAATGGGTAGCACACAGTATTGCTCTAAGTGGTGTTCTTTTGCTCACACAACCTTAGCAATCTTGTCAGCCCCAAGTGTCCAGTCTTATGTCTCATCCAGCTGTGGATGTAAAGGTAGTCAATGTAGCTTGCATCACAGGCCCTGAACATAATTTTTAAGACTTTCTCTCTGTTTTTGCATTTTGCTTTTGAAATTTATTTTTATAAGTGGGTTTAACTGAATTTCAGTGCTGTGTTCATGCCGTTATACACACACATGATTCCTTTATGGAGACATGAGAATACATATGTTTTAAAATACTTAGAGTCAGACATATTCCTCTGCAATGAATAGGGGGTGTTGAGTCCAGTTCATTGTGCCGGGAGTAGGTGTTGTCTATTACATACATCTTTTATATAACGGTATATGTGCTAATTAAAAACTGTGGTTTTATGCATCACACCACCTCGGCTTTCCCATTAAGCAGGCAGAAGATGTTTTCTAAATGTGTGACTCTGTTGTGTTTGTAATTCAGTTCATGTGTAGTCATGTGTACATTCCCGCTATGAGTGATAACTTATGATAAGATTAGTTACTCTGTAATCTTTCCTAACTCAGTTCATGTGTAGCCATGTTTACAGGACCTTCATAATTGATATCTTATGATAAGTTTCTTTTTCTGTGTGACTTATTTCACTTAGAATCATTGTACCCGAATCCACTCTTTTTGCTGCTACTGGCCATATGACATTGATTTCATGGCTGAGGGATATTCCATTGTACGTAAGTACCACAATATCTTGAACCATTTTTGTCTTTCCTGGGATACTTAAGGTGTACCCAAGTTGAGGTTCTTGTAAGCAGTGCAGCGCTAAATTTTAGGGTGGCACTGTCTTATTGATTTTCAGTTTTCCCAAGGTATATTCCCTAGACTGGAACTGCCCTTGGCTGTGTAGCTCTGTTGTTTACTTGTTTTAGGGAACACAATGAACTCCTCCAGAGAGGTAGATGGCAACTTACATCCCGCCCATCAGCATAACAAGGCTCCCTGATCTCCAGGGCCTGTCTTGCCTTTCTGGTTTTTACACATTTTGTGGATGTCCCTTTTGACCGGTGGGAAGGGATACTTCTTTGTAGTGCAGATTTGCATTGCTGCTTGCTTGCTTGGCCAAAAATGGCGTATGCATTTTCTCCTGAATATACTCAGGAGAAAACGCATACCCCCTTTTGGCCAAGTGCATCATTGTCGAAGTTGTGCCCCTCTTCCTGTGCTTGAAAGGTGATTCCAACGTACCTCTTGAAATCTGTTTCCTGCTATTCTGCCTCGTTTTAAAGTCTCCCTCTCTGCCTTCCCTCAAAAGATTTTTGGACGATAGTTTTCCTCTATTACTCTGCCAGTGTGTAAATTGCTGTGCCCTTGAGCTCCATTTTCTAACTCGTTTTTTGTGAGCTAACCGCAAGTCCAAAATTTTGGTTCAGGACCTATACTTGTTCACGGCGGGTGGCTGAGACTTTGGTTAATTCTTCTTCCTGCCGGGCATTTAGAGTGACATGTGCCCGTCCAAATGCCTAACAGCTACTCTTTCATTGGTTCCCCCTTTTCCCTTTCATCCTCTTCCAAATTGGCAAACTGAGTAAACCAGGAGGTTAAAGGGGCTGTCTCTCCAAGTTGGGAGATTGATAGTTAAGCAGTTGGAAATTCAAACCGGAGCACCAGGAGAGGGACAGTTAGTTGGGTTTTAGAAACCTTTTGTATTCACTGTGTGTCCATTCTCTTGGTTTGCTGTACATGTTATAGCTGTAGTAATATTCCCTTCAACATGGAGAGTTCGGAACCATGGAATGGGTGCCACACATTATTGCTTTGAATGGTCTGCATTTGCTAACCCAAATTCACCAATCCTGTCAGTCCCAAGTGTCCTGCCTTATGCCACATCCAGCTGTCGTTGTACACAGGGTCATTCAAGGTTTCATCAGAGACCCTGAAGGAATTGTAAAGAATTTCCCTGTTTTGTTGTTTTGTTTTTGAAATTCCTTTTTATAGTGAGTTTGAGCTGATTCTCACTGCCGTGTTTATGCCAGTCTAGACACACTTGTTTCCCTTACGGAGATATATCAATACATAGGTTTTAAGATCCTTAGTAGTCAGATATATTCCTCTGTGTGAAGTATGGGGTCTTGATAACCTTTCAGTGAGGAACGTGTAGAACTTGTGTATTTTTTATTTGGTTTCTGGAATGGTGCCTGTACTTATATCAAACTCTGTTTTATGCAACACCCCACCTCTCCTTCCCCCTTAAGCAGGCATAAGAGTGTTTTATAAATGTGAGACTCTGTTCTCTTTCCTAACTCAGTTCATGTGTAGCCATGTTTACAGGATTTTCTTAAGTGATATCTTATGATACGTTTCTTTTTCTGTGTGACTTATTTCACTTAGAATCATTGTACCTGAATCCACTCATTTTGCTGCTACTGGTCTTATGACATTGATATCATGGCTGAGGGATATACCATCATAACGTAAGTACCACAATTTTTTGAACCATTTTTATCTTTCACGGAATATTTAAGGTGTACCCAAGTTGAGGTTCTTGTCAGCAGTGCAGCCCTAAATTTTGGGGTGGATTTGTCTTATTGATTTTCAGTTTTCCCAAGGTATATTCCCTAGACTTGAAGTGCCCTTGGCTCTGTAGCTCTGTTGTTTACTTGTTTTAGGGAACACAATGCACTCCTCCAGAGAGGCAGTTGGCAATTTACATGCCTTCCTTCAGCATAACAAGGCTCCCTGTTCTCCAGGGCCTGTGTTGCCTTTCTGGTTTTTAAACATTTCTCCGATGTCCCTTTTGACCGGTGGGAAGTGATACTACTTTGTAGTGCAGATTTGCATTGCCCGCTTGCTTGCTTGGCCAAAAAGGGCGTATACGTTTTCTCCTGAATATATTCAGGAGAAATCACATACGCACTTTTTGGCCAAGTGCATCATTGTCGAAGTTGTGAGACTCTTCCTGTGCTTTAAAGGCTATTCGAACGTACCTTTTGAAATCTGTTTCCTGCTATTCTGCCTCGCTTTCAAGGCCACCTCGTTGCCTTCCCTCAACAGATTTTTGGACGATAGTTGCCCTTTGTTACTCTGCCAGTTTGTGAATTGCTGTGCCCCTGAGCTCCATATTTTAACTCGTTTTTTCTGAGCTGAACGCAAGTCCGATATTTTTGTTCAGGAACTATACTGGTTCCCGGTGGGTGGCTGAGACTTTGGTCAATTCTTCTTCCTCCCGGGAAATAAGAGTGACATATGCCCGTCCAAATACCTAACAGCTACTCTCTCATTGGTTCTCCCTCTTCCCATTCATCCTCTGCCAAATTGGCAACCTGTGTGAAACAGGAGGTTAAAGGTGCTGTCTCTCCAGGTTCAGAGATTGATAGTAAAGCACTTGGAAAGTAAAACCGGAGCACCAGGAGAGGGAATATTCGTTGAGTTATAGAGACCATTCATATTCACAGTGTGTCCATTATCTAGGTTTCCCATATATGTTATAGCTGTAGTAATATTCCCTTCAACCTGGAGAGTTGGGACCCATGGAATGGTTGCCATGCATTATTGCTTTAAAGGGTCTGCCTTTGCTCACCCAATCTCTCCAATCCTCTCAGTCCCATGTGTCCAGCCCTATGCCACATCCAGCTTTCGTTGTACATAGGGTCATTCCAGGTTTCATCAGAGACCCTGAAGGAATTGTAAAGAATTTCCCTGTTTTTTTGTTTTGTTTTTGAAATTCCTTTTTATAGTGGGTTTGAGCTGATTCTCGCTGCCATCTTTATGCCAGTCTACACACACTTGATTCCCTTACGGAGACCTATCAATACATAGTTTTTAAGATTCTTACTAGTCAGATATATTCCTCTGCGGGAAATATGGGATTTTGAGTCACTTTCACTGAAGAAGGTGTAGGTCTTGTCTATTCCATAGTTGGTTTATGAAACGGTACATGTGCTTATATCAAACTCTGGTTTTATGCATCACCCCACCTCTCCTTCCCCCTTAAGCAGGAATAAGAGTGTTTCCTAAATGTGAGACCCTCTTCTCTTTCCTAACTCTGTTCATGTGTAGCCATGTTTAGAGGACCTTCATAAGTGATATCTTATGATAAGCTTCTTTTTCTGTGTGACTTATTTCACTTAGAATCATCTTACCTGAATCCACTCATTTTGCTGCTACTGGTCTTATGACATTGATTTCATGGCTGAGGGATATTCCATCGTACGTAAGTACCACAATTTTTTGAACCATTTTTATCTTTCCTTCGATATTTAAGGTGTACCCAAGTTGAGGTTCTTGTAAGCAGTGCAGCCCTAAATTTTGGGGTGGCTCTGTCTTATTGATTTTCAATTTTCCCAAAGTATATTCCCTAGACTCGAAGTGCCCTTGGCTCAGTAGCTCTGTTGTTTACTTGTTTTGGGTAACACAATGCACTCCTCCAGTAAGGCCGATCGCAATTTACATCCCTCCCATCAGTATAACAAGGCTCCCTGTTCTCCAGGGCCTGTCTTGCCTTTCTGGTATTTACACATTTTGTGGATGTCCCTTTTGACTGGTGGGAAGTGATACTTCTTTGTAGTGCAGATTTGCATTGCTAGCTTGCTTGTTTGGCCAAAAAGGCCGTATGCGTTTTCTGCTGAATATATTCAGGAGAAAACACATACGCCCTTTTTGGCCAAGTGCATCATTGTCAAAGTTGTGCCCCTCTTCCTGTGCTTTACAGGCGATTCCAACGTACCTCTTGAAATCTGTTTCCTGCTATTCGGCCTGACATTCAAGTCTGCTTCGTTGCCTTCCCTCAACAGATTTCTGGACGATAGTTGCCCTTTATTACTCTGCCAGTTTGTGAATTGCTCTCCCCCTGAGCTCCATTTTTCAACTCGTTTTTAGTGAGATGAACGCATGTCCAAAATTTTGGTTCAGGACCTATATTGGTTCCCGGTGGGTGGCTGCAACTTTGATTAATTATTTTTCCTGCCGGGATATTAGAGTGACATATGCCCGTCCAAATGCCTAACAGCTACTCCCTCATTGGTTCTCCCTCTTCCCTTTCATCCTCTGCCAAATTGGCAACCTGTGAGAACAAGGAGATTAAAGGCGCTGTCTCTCCAAGTTGGGAGATTGATAGTAAAGCAGTTGGAAAGTCAAACTGGAGCACCAGGAGAGGGACTATTCGTTGAGTTTTAGAAACCTTTCGTATTCACAGTGTGTCCATTCTCTAGGTTTCCCGTACATGTTATAGCTGTAGTAATATTCCCTTCAACCTGGAGAGTTGGGACCCATGGAATGGGTGCCATGCATTATTGCTTTAAAGGGTCTGCATTTGCTCACCCAATCTCACTAATCCTCTCAGTCCAAATTGTCCAGCCTTATGCCACATCCAGCTGTCATTGTAGATAGGGTCATTCCAGGTTTCATCAGAGACCCTGAAGGAATTGTAAAGAATGTCCCTGTTTTTTTGTTTTCTTTTTGAAATTCCTTTTTATAGTGAGTTTGAGCTGATTCTCACTTCCATGTTTATGCCAGTCTAGACACACTTGATTTCCTTATGGAGACATATCAATACATAGGTTTGAAGATTCTTACTAGTCAGATAAATTCCTCTGAGGGAAGTATGGAGTGTTGATTCTTTTTCAGTGAGGAAGGTGTAGATCTTTTCTATTCTGTATTTGGTTTCTGGAATGGAGCCGTTACTAATATCAAACTCTGGTTTTATGCAACACCCCACCTCTCCTTACCCCTTAAGCAGGTGTAAGAGTGTTTTCTAAATGTGAGACTCTCTTCTCTTTACTAACTCAGTTCATGTGTAGCCATGTATACATGACCTTTATAAGTGATATCTTATGATAAGTTTATTTTACTCTGACTAATTTCACTTTGAATCCTCGTAACTGAATCCACTAAATTTGCTGCTACTGGCCTGATGTCATTGATTTCATGGCAGAGAAATATTCCATCGTATGTAATTACCACAATCTCTTGAAAAATTTTTGTATTTCCTGGGTTATTTAAGGTGTAGCCTAATTGAGGTTCTTGTAAGCAGTGCAGCCCTAAATATTGGGGTGGCTCTGTCTTACTGATTTTCAGTTTGCCCAAGGTATATACCCTAGACTGGAAGTGCCCTTGTCTCTGTAGCTCTGTTGTTTACTTGTTTTAGGGAACAAAATGCACTCATCCAGAGAGGCAGTTGTCAATTTACATCCCACCCATCAGCATAACAAGGCTCCCTGTTCTCCAGGCCCTGTCTTGCCTTTCTGCTTTTTACCCATTTTGTGGATATCCCTTTTGACCTGTGGGATGTGATACTTCTTTGTAGTGCAGATTTGCATTGCCCGCTTGCTTGCTTGGCCAAAAAGGGCGTATGCATTTTCTCCTGAATATACTCAGCAGAAAATGCATACGCCCTTTTTGGACAAGTGCATCATTTTCGAAGTTGTGCCCCTCTTCCTGTGCTTTAAAATCGATTCCAACGTATCTTTTGAAATCTGTTTCCTTCTATTCTGCCTTGCTTTCAATTCCGCCTCGTTTCCTTCCCTCAACAGATTTTTGGACGATAGTTGTCCTTTATTACTCTACCAGTTTGTGAATTGCTGTGCCCCTGAGCTCCATAATTTAACTCGTTTATTGTGAGCTGAACGCAAGTCCAATATTTTGGTACAGGACCTATACTGGTTCACGGTGGGTGGCTTAGACTTTGGGTAATTCTTCTTCCTGCCGGGAAATTAGAGTGACATGTGCCCGTCCAAATGCCTAACAGCTACTCTCTCATTGGTTCTCCCTCTTCCCTTTCAACCTCTGCCAAATTGGCAACCTGTGCGAAACAGGAGGTTAAAGGTGCAGTCTCTCCAAGCTGAGAGATTGATAGTAAAGCAGTTGGAAAGTCAAACCTGAGCACCAGGAGAGGGACAATTCGTTGAGTTTTAGAGACCTTTCGTATTCACAGAGTGTCCAGTCTCTAGGTTTCCCGTACATTTTATAGCTGTAGTAATTTACTCTTCAACCTGGAGAGTTGGGACCCATGGAATGGTTGCCATGCATTATTGCTTTATAGGGTCTGCATTTGCTCACCCAATCTCACCAATCCTCTCAGTCCCATGTGTCCAGGCTTATGCCACATCCAGCTGTCATTGTAGATAGGGTCGTTCCAGGTTTCATCAGAGACCCTGAAGGAATTGTAAAGAATTTCCCTTTTTATTGTTTTGTTTTTGAAATTCCCTTTTATAGTGGGTTTGTGATGATTCTCGCTGCCATGTTTATGAAAGTCTAGACACACTTAATTCCCTTACGGAGACATATCAATACATAGGTTTTAAGATTCTAACTAATCCAATATATTCCTCTGTGGGAAATATGGGGTTTGAATCCCTTTCACTGAGGAAGGTGTAAGTCTTGTCTATTCCGTAGTTGGTTTTTGAATGGTACCTGTGCTTATATCAAACTCTGGTTTTATGCATCACCCCACCTCTCCTTCCCCCTTAAGCAGGCATAAGAGTGTTTTTTTTTTATGCATCACCCCACCTCTCCTTCCCCCTTAAGCAGGCATAAGAGTGTTTTCTAAATGTGAGACTCCGTTCTCCTTCCTAACTAAGTTCATTTGTAGCCATGTTTACAGGATCTTCATAAGTGATATCTTATGATAAGTTTCTTTTTCTGTGTGACTTATTTCAGTTAGAATCATCGTACCTGAATCCACTCATTTACCTGCTACTGGTCTTATGACATTGATTTCATGGCTGAGAGATATTCCATCGTATGTAAGTACCACAATTTTTTTTACCATTTTTATATTTCCTGGGATATTTAATGTGTACCCAAGTTGAGGTTCTTGTAAGCAGTGCAGCCCTAAATTTGAGGGTGGCTCTGTCTTATTGATTTTCAGTTTTCCCAAGGTATATTCCCTAGACTGGAAGTGCCCTTGGCTCTGTAACTTTCTTGTTTACTTGTTTTAGGGAACACAATGCTCTCCTCCAGTGAGGCAGTTGGCAATTTACATCCCGCCCATCAGCAAAACAAGGCTCCCTGTTCTCCAGGGCCTGTCTAGCCTCTGGTTTTTACCCATTTTGTGGATGTCCCTTTTGACTGGTGGGAAGTGATACTTCTTTTTAGTGCAGATTTGCATTACCCGCTTGCTTGCTTGGCCAGAAATGGCGTATGCATTTTCTCCTGAATATATTCAGGAGAAAACGCGTACACCATTTGTGGCCACGTGCATCTTTGTCGAAGTTCTGCCCATCTTCCTGTGCTTTAAAGGCGATTCCAACGTGGCTGTTGAAATCTGTTTCCTGCTATTCTGCCTCTCTGTCAAGTCCGCCTGTTTGACTTGCCTCAACAGATTTTTGGACGATAGTTGCCCTTTATTACTCTGCCAGTTTGTTAATTGTTGTATCCCTGAGCTCCATTTTTTAACTCGTTTTTTGTGAGCTGAATGCAAGTCCAATATTTTGGTTCAGGACCTATACTGGTTTTTGGTGTGTGGATGAGACTTTGGTTAATTCTTCTTCCTCCCGGGAAATAAGAAAGACATGTGCCCGTCCAAATGTCTAACAGCTACTCTCTCACTGGTTCTCCCTCTTGCCTTTCATCCTTTACTAAATTGGCAACATGTGTACACCAGGAGGTTAAAGGTTCTGTCTCTACAAGGTGGGAGATTGATAGTAAAGCAGTTGGAAAGTCAAACTGGAGCACAAGGAGAGGGATTATCCCTTGAGTTTTAGAGACCTTTCATATTCACAGTGTGTCCATTCTCTAGGTTTCCTGTACATGTTATAGCTGTAGTAATATTCCCTTCAACCTGGAGAGTTGTGACCAAAGGAATGGCTGCCATGCATTATTGCATTAAAGGGTCTGCATTTGCTCACCCAATCTCACAAATCCTCTCAGTCCCATGTGTTCAGCCTTATGCCACATCCAGCTGTCATTATAGATAGGGTCATTCCAGGTTTCATCAGAGACCCTGAAGGAATTGTATAGAATTTCCCTGGTTTTTGTTTTGTTTTTGAAATTCCTTTTTATAGTGGGATTGAGCTGATTCTCGCTGCCATGTTTATGCCAGTCTAGAAACAGTTGATACCCTTACAGAGACATATCAATACATAGGTTTGAAGATTCTTACTAGTGACATATATTCCTCTGCGGGAAATATGGGGTTTTGAGTCCCTTTCACAGAAGAAGGTATAGGTAGGTCTTGTCTATTCCATAGTTGGTTTTTGGTACGGTACCTGTCCTCATATCAAACTCCGGTTTTATGCATCACCCCACCTCTCCTTCGCCCTTCAGCAGGCATAAGAGTGTTTTCTAAATGTGAGACTCTGTTCTCTTTCCTAACTCAGTTCATGTGTAGCCATGTTTTCAGGATCTTCATAAGTGATATCTTATGATAAGCTTCTTTTTCTGTGTGACTTATTTCACTTAGAATCATCGTACGTGAATCCACTCATTTTGCTGCTACTGGTCTTATGGCATTGATTTCATGGCTGAGGGATATTCCATCGTACGTATGTACCATAAATTTTTGAACCATTTTTATATTTCCTGGGATATTTCAGATGTAACCAAGTTGAGGTTTTTCTAAGCAGTGCAGCCCTAAATTTCAGGGTGGCCCTGTCTTATTGATTTTCAGTTTTCCCAAGGTATATTCCCTAGACTGGAAGTGCCCTTGGCTCCGTAGCTCTGTTGTTTACTTGTTTTAGGGAACACAATGCACTCCTCCAGTGAGGAAGTTGGCAATTTACATCCCGCCCGTCAGCATTACAAGGCTCCCTGTTCTCCAGGGCCTGTCTTGCCTTTCTGGTTTTTACAACTTTTGTGGATGTCCCTTTTGACAGGTGGGAAGTGATACTTCTTTGTAGTGCAGATTTGCATTGCCCGCTTGCTTGCTTGGCCAAAAAGGGCATATGCGTTTTCTCCTGCATATATTCAGGAGAAAATGCATACGCCCTTTTTGGCCAAGTGCATCATTGTCGAAGTTGTGCCCCTCTTCCTGTGCTTTACAGGTGATTCCAACGTACCGCTTGAAATCTGTTTCCTGCTATTCTGCCTCGCTTTCAAGTCCACCTCGTTGCCTTCCCTCAACAGATTTTTGTATGATAGTTGTCCTTTATTACTTTGCCAGTTTGTGAATTGCTGTGCCTTTGAGCTCCATTTTTCAACTCGCTTTTTGTGAGCTGAACGCATGTCCAAATTTTGGTTCAGGACCTATATTGGTTCCCGGTGGGTGGTTGCAACTTTGGTTAATTCTTCTTCCTGCCAGGAAATTAGAGAGATATATTCCCGTCCAAATGCCTAACAGCTACTCTCTCATTGGTTCTCCCTTTTCCCTTTCATCCTCTGCCAAATTGGCAAAGTTTGAGAACCAGGAGGTTAAAGGGGTTGTCTCTCCAAGTTGGGAGATTGATAGTAAAGCAGTTGGAAAGTCAAACTGGAGCACCAGGAGAGGGACTATTCGTTGAGTTTAGAATACTTTCGTATTCACAGTGTGTCCATTCTCTAGGTTTCCCATACATGTTATAGCTGTAGTAGTATTCCCTTCAACCTGGAGAGTTGTGACCCATGGAGTGGGTGCCATGCATTATTGCTTTATAGGGTCTGCATTTGCTCACCCAATCTCACAAATCCTCTCAGTCCCAAGTGTCCAGACTTATGCCACATCCAGCTGTCATTGTAGACAGGGTCATTCCACGTTTCATCAGAGACCCTGAATGAATTGTAAAGAATTTCCCTGTTTTTTTGTTTTGTTTTTGAAATTCCTTTTTATAGTGGGTTTGAGCTGATTCTTTCTGCCATGTTTATGCCAGTCTAGACACACTTTATTCCCTTACAGAGCCATATCAATACATAGGTTTTAAGATTCTTACTAGTCAGATATATTCCTCTGCGGGAAATATGTGGTTTTGAGTCCCTTTCACTGAAGAAGTTATAGGTAGGTCTTGTCTACTCCATAGTTGGTTTTCGGAACGGTACCTGTGCTTATATCAAACTCTGGTTTTATGCATCACCCCACCTCTCCTTCCCCTTTAAGCAGGCATAAGAGTGTTTTCTATATGTGAGAATCTGTTCTCTTTCCTAACTCTGTTCAAGTGTAGCCATGTTTACAGGATCTTCATAAGTGATATCTTATGATAAGCTTCTTTTTCTGTGTGACTTATTTCACTTAGAATCATCGTACCTGAATCCACTGATTTGCTGCTACTGGTCTTATGACATTGATTTCATGGCTGAGGGATATTCCATCGTACGTAAGTACCACAATTTTTTGAACCATTTTTATATTTCCTGGGATATTTAAGGTGTACTCAAGTTGAGTTTCTTGTAAGCAGTGCACCCCTAAATTTGAGGGTGGCTCTGTCTTATTGATTTTCAGTTTTCCCAAGGTATATTCCCTAGACTGGAAGTGCCCTTGGCTCTGTAGCTCTGTTGTTTACTTGTTTTAGGGAACACAATGCACTCCTCCAGTGAGGCAGTTTGCAATTTACATCCCGCACATCAGCATAACAAGGCTCCCTGTTCTCCAAGGCCTGTCTTGACTTTCTGGTATTTACACATTTTGTGGATGTCCCTTTTGACAGGTGGGAAGTGATACTTCTTTGTAGTGCAGATTTGCATTGCCCGCTTGCTTGCTTGGCCAAAAAGGGCGTATGCGTTTTCTCCTACATATATACAGAAGAAAACGCATACACACTTTTTTGCCAAGTGCATCATTGTCGAAGTTGTGCCCCTCTTCCTGTGCTTTACAGACGATTCCAACGTACCTCTTGAAATCTGTTTCCTGCTCTTCGGGCTCACATTCATGTCCGCTTCGTTGCCTTCCCTCAACAGATTTCTGGACTATAGTTGGCCTTTATTACTCTGCCAGTTTGTGAATTGCTCTGCCACTGAGCTCCATTTTTCAACTCGTTTTTTGTGAGCTGAATGCAAGTCCAATATTTTGTTTCAGGACCTATACTTGTTCCCTGTGGGTGGTTGCAACTTTGGTTAATTCTACTTCCTGCCAGGAAATTAAAGTGACATATGCCCGTCCACATGCCTAACAGCTATTCTCTCATTGGTTCTCCCTCTTCCTTTTCATCCTCTGCCAAATTGGCAACCTGTGAGAACCAGGAGGTTAAAGGGGCTGTCTCTCCAAGTTGGGAGATTGATAATAAAACAGTTGGAAAGTCAAACTGGAGCACCAGGAGAGGGACTATTCGTTGAGTTTTAGAAACCTTTCGTATTCACAGTGTGTCCATTCTCTAGGTTTCCCGTACATGTTATAGCTGTAGTAATATTCCCTTCAACCTGGAGAGTTGGGACCCATGGAATGGGTGCCATGCATTATTGCTTTAAAGGGTCTGCATTTGCTCACCCAATCTCACCAATCCTCTCAGTCCCAAGAGTCCAGACTTATGACAAATCCATCTGTCATTGTAGACAGGGTCATTCCACGTTTCATCAGAGACTCTGAAGGAATTGTAAAGAATTTCCCTGTTTTTTTGGTTTGTTTTTGAAATTCCTTTTTATAGTGGGTTTGAGCTGATTCTGGCATCCATGTTTATGCCAGTCTAGACTCACTTGATTCCCTTACGGAGACATATCAATACATAGGTTTTAAGATTCTTAATAGTCAGATATATTCCTCTGCGGGAAATATGGGGTTTTGAGTCCCTTTCACTGAGGAAGGTATAGTTAGGTCTTGTCTATTCCATAGTTGGTTTTTGGAACGGTTACTGTGCTCATATCAAACTCTGTTTTTATGCATCACCCACCTCTCCTTCCCCCTTAAGCAGGCATAAGAGTGTTTTCTAAATGTGAGACTCTGTTCTCTTTCCTAACTCAGTTCATGTCTAAACATGTTTACAGGATCTTCATAAGTGATATCTTATGATAAGCTTCTTTTTCTGTGTGACATATTTCACTTAGAATCATCGTACCTGAATACAGTCATTTTGCTGCTACTGGTCTTATGACATTGTTTTCACGGCTGAGGGATATTCAATCGAACGTAAGTACCACTATGTTTTGAACCATTTTTACATTTCCAGGGATATTTCAGGTGTAACCAAGTTGAGGTTCTTGTAAGCAGTGCAGCAGTAAATTTGAGGGTGGCCCTGTCTTATTGATTTTCAGTTTTCTCAAGGTATATTCCCTAGACTGGAAGTGCCCTTGGCTCTGTAGCTCTGTTGTTTACTTGTTTTAGGGAACACAATGCTCTCCTCCAGTGAGGCAGTTGGCAATTTACATCCCACCCATCAGCATTACAAGGCTCCCTGTTCTCCAGGGCCTTTCTTGCCTTTCTGGTTTTTACACATTTTGTGGATGTCCCTTTTGACCGGTGGGAAGTGATACTTCTTTGTAGTGCAGATTTGCATTGCCCGCTTGCTTGCTTGGCCAAAAAGGGCATATGCGTTTTCTCCTGCATATATTCAGGAGAAAATGCATACGCCCTTTTTGGCCAAGTGCATCATTGTCGAAGTTGTGCCCCTCTTCCTGTGCTTTACAGGTGATTCCAACGTACCTCTTGAAATCTGTTTCCTGCTATTCTGCCTCGCTTTCAAGTCTGCCTCGTTGCCTTCCCTCAACAGATTTTTGGATGAGAGTTGTCCTTTATTACTCTGCCAGTTTGTGAATTGCTGTGCCCCTTAGCTTCATTTTTCAACTCGTTTTTTGTGAGCTCAACGCAAGTCCACAATTTTGATTCAGGACGTAATCTGGATCCCGGGGTGTGGCTGAGACTTTGGTTAATCCTTCTTCTTGCCGGGAAATTAGAGTGACATATGCCCGTCCAAATGCCTAACAGCTACTCTCTCATTTGTTCTCCCTCTTCCCTTTCATTCTCTGCCAAATTGGCAACCTGTGCGAACCAGGAGGTTAAACGGGCTGTCTCTCCAAGTTGGGAGATAGATAGTAAAGCAGTTGGAAAGTAAAACCGGATCACAAGGAGAGGGACTATTAGTTGAGTTTTAGAAGCCTTTCGTATTTACAGTGTGTCCATTCTCTAGGTTTCCCGTACATGTTATAGCTGTAGTAATATTGACTTCAACCTGGAGAGTTGGGACAAATGGAATGGGTGCCACACATTATTGCTTTAAAGGGTGTGCATTTGCTCAACCAATCTCACCAATCCTCTCAGTCCCAAGTGTCCAGCCTTATGCCATATCCAGCTGTCATTGTAGATAGGCTCATTCCAGGTTTCATTAGAGCCCCTAAAGTAATTGTAAAGAATTTCCATGTTTTTTTTTTTTTTTTTTTTTTGAAATTCCTTTTTATATTGGGTTTGAGCTGATTCTCACTGCAATGATTATGCCAGTCTAGACACACTTGATTCCATTACGGAAACATATCAATACATAGGTTTTAATATTCTTACTCTTCAGATATATTCCTCTGTGGGAAATATTGTGTTTTGAGTTCCTTTCACTGAGGAAGGTGTAGGTCTTGTATATTCCATAGTTGGTTTTTGAAATGGTACGTGTGGTTATATCAAACGCTGGTTTTCTTTAGCACCCCACCTCATCTTCCCCCTTAAGCAGGCATAAGAGTGTTTTCTAAATGTGAGACTCTGTTCGCTTTCCTAACTCTGTTCTTGTGTAGCCATGTTTAGAGTACCTTCATAAGTGATATCTTATGATAAGTTTCTTTATCTGTGTGACTTATTTCAGTTAGAATCATCGTACCTGAATCCACTCATTTTGCTGCTAATGGTCTTATGACATTGATTTCATGGCTGAGCGATATTCCATCATACGTAAGTACCAAAATATTTTAAACCATATTTATATTTCCTGGGATATTTAAGCTGTACGCAATTTGAAGTTCTTGTAAGCAGTGCAGCCCTAAATTTTGGGGTGGCTCTTTCTTATTGATTTTCTGCTTTCCCAAGGTATATTCCCCAGACTGGAAGTGCCCTTGGCTCTGTAGCTCTGTTGTTTACTTGTTTTAGGGAACACAATGCACTCCTCCAGAGAGGCAGTTGGCAATTTACATCCCACCCATCAGCATAACAAGACTCCCTGTTCTCCAGGGCCTGTCTTGCCTTTCTGGTTTTTACCCATTTTTTGGATGTACCTTTTGACAAGTGGGAATTGATACTTTGTAGTGCAGATTTGCATTGCCAGCATGCTTGCTTGGCCAAAAACGGCGTATGCGTTTTCTCCTGAATATATTCAGGAGAAAACGCATACGCCCTTTTTGGCCAAGTGCATCATTGTCGATGTTGTGCCCCTCTTCCTTTGCCTTAAAAGCGATTCCAACGTACCTCTTGAAGTCTGTTTCCTGCTATTCTGCCTCGCTTTCAAGTCCGCCTCGTTGCCTTCCCTCAACAGATTTTTGGACGATAGTTGTCGTTTATTACTCTGCCTGTTTGTGAATTGTTGTGCACTGAGCTACATTATTTAACTCGTTTTTTTGTGAGCTGAACGCAAGTCCAATATTTTGGTTCAGGACCTATACTGGTTCCCGGTGGGTGGCTGAGGCTTTGGTTATTTCTTCTTCTTCCCACGAAGTAATATGACATGTGCCCGTACAAATGTCTAACAGCTACTCTCTCACTGGTTCTCCCTTTTCCCTTTCATCCTCTGCCAAATTGGCAACCTGTGCGAACCAGAAGGTTAAAGGTGCTGTCTCTCCAAGTTGGGAGATTGATAGTAAAGCAGTTGGAAAGTCAAATGGGATCACCAGGAGTGGGACTATTCGTTGAGTTTTAGAAAACTTTCGTATTCACTGTGTCCATTCTCTAGGGTTCCCGTACATATTATAGCTGTAGTATTATGCCCTTAAACCTGGCCTGTTTGGACCCATGGAATGGGTGCCACACATTATTGCTTTAAAGGGTCTACATTTGCTCACCCAATCTCACCAATCCTCTCAGTCCCAAGTGTCCAGCCTTATGCCACATCCAGCTGTCATTGTAGATAGGGTCATTCCAGGTTTCATCAGCGACCCTGAAGGTATTGTGTAAGAATTTTACTGTTTTTATGTTTTGTTTTGAAATTCATTTTTATATTGGGTTTGAGCTGATTCTCACTGCCATGTTTATGTTATTCTAGGCACACTTAGTTACCTTACGGAGACATATCAATACATAGGTTTTAAAATTCTTACTAGTCAGATATATTTCTCTGGGGGGAATAGGGATGTTGAGTTCCGTTCACTGAGGAAGGAGTAGGGCTTGTCTCTTTTGTTTTTGGATTATGGAACGGTACCTGTGCTAATATCAATCTTTTGTTTTGTGCATCTCCCCACCTGTCTTTCCCCTTAAGCAAGCGTTAGAGTGTTTTCTAAATCTGAGACTCTGTTCTCTTCCCTAAATCAGTTCATATGTAGCCATGTTTACATTCCCTTCATAAGTGATATCTTATGTCAGAATGCACCATGGCCCTTGTCATAATAATGCTTCATGACCCCTGTCATCACAATGATCCATTCCCTGGTTATCAAAATGCTCCATGTCCCTTGTCATCAAAATTCTCCACGTACTTGTCATCACAGTGCTACATGACACTTCTCATCAAAATGTTACATGCTCTTGTCATCACAATTCTCCATTCTCTTGACATTGCAATGCTCCATGCCCTTGTCATCACAATGCTCCATGCCTTTGTCATCACATTGCTCCATGACCCCTGTCATCAATTTGCTCCCTGACACCTGTCATCACAATGCTTCATGCCCAT
Organism: Mesoplodon mirus; assembly: GCF_964341445.2. Classification (NCBI taxonomy): domain Eukaryota; kingdom Metazoa; phylum Chordata; class Mammalia; order Artiodactyla; family Ziphiidae; genus Mesoplodon; species Mesoplodon mirus. The sequence goes on from NW_028294595.1 coordinate 29,234, forward strand.
TGTCATTACAGTGCTCCATGATGCTCGACATCACAATTACCCAAGGACATCTCATCACAATGCTCCACGGTTTTGCCATCACCATGCTCCATGCCTTGTCATCTCAAATCTCAATGTCCCTTGTCCTCACAATTCTCCACGTCCTTGTCATTACAATGCTCCATGGCACTTCACATCACAGTGTTATATGCTCTTGTCATCACAATACTTCATGAACTTGTCATCGCAATGCTCCATGACCCCTGTCATAGGAAGCTCCATGCGCTTTTCATCAAAATGTTTCACGACCAGGACACTAAAATTCTCAATGGCCCTTGATATCACAATGCTCCATGCCCTTGTCATCACAATGCTCCTTTACTTTGTCACAACAATCCTCCATAACAATTGGCATCACAATGCTCCATGATATTGTCATCAAACTGGAACATGACATATTTCATCACAATGCTCCCTGACACCTTTCTTCACAATAATCCATGACCTTGTCATCACAGTGCTCCATGACCTTGTCATCACAATGTGCCATGCCCATTCTTATCACAATAATCCAAGAAACTTGTCAGACCAATGCTCCATGCCACTTTTCATCACAATGCTCCATGAACGCTGTCATCAAAATGCACCATGCCCATCATTATAATGCTTCATGCTATTGTCATCACAATGAAATCAAAAAGCTCCATGACATCTGTCATCACAATGCAGCAAACCCTTGAGATCACAATGTCCCATAACACTTGTCATCACAATGCCCCATGACGCTGGTCACCACAGTTATCCATGGGCTTCTCATCAAAATGCACCATGACTTTTGTCAACACAATGCTCAATACCCTTGTCAACACAATGCTCTCTGATTATTGACCTCAGTATGCACCGTGCACTCTTTCATGACAAGGATCCATGCCTTTTTCATCACAATGATCCATGCCCTTCTCATCAAAATGTTCCAAGACACCTGTGATCACAATGCTCCTTGCACTTGTCATCACAAAGCTCCATGACGAATGTCATCAGAATGCTCCATGGCCTTCTCATCATAATGTTCCATGCCCTTGTCATCACAATGCTCCAAGACCCCTGTAATCAAAATGACCGCTGCGCTTTTTCATCAGAATGCTCCATGAGACTTGTCATCACAAGGTTCCATGGTCTTCACATCACAGTGCTCCAGGACCTTGTCATCACAGTGCTCCATTCCCTTGTCATCACAATGCAACATGACCACTGTCATTACAATAATCCATGAAAATTTTCAGCCCAATGCTCCACGAAATTCTCATCACAATGCTCCATAGCCCATATCACCACAATGCTCCATGACCACTGTCATCAAAACACTCCATGACACCTGACAACACAATGATCCGGGACACTTGTCATCACAGTGCTCCATTCCCTAGTCATCACAATGCTCCATGACCCCTGTCATCACAACACTCCATGAACATTTTCAGCCCAGTGCTCCATGACCCTTGTCATCACCATGATCCATGCCCTTGTCATCCCAATGCTCCATGACCCATGTATTCACAATGCTCCGTGACGCTTGTCATCACAGTGCTCCATGACACCTGTCATCACAATGCTCCATGCCTTTGTCAGCAAAATGTTACATGACCTTGTCATTACAATACTCTATGCGCTTGTCATCACAATACTCCATTTCCATTGTCATCACAATCTTCCATGAAACTTGGGATCACATTGCTTCATGCCAATTTCTACATAATGCTCCATGATCCTTGAAATCAAAATGATCCATGACCTCTGTCATCACAATGCTCCAAAACCTTGTGATCACAATGTTCCATATCACTTGTCATCACAACGCTCCATGATGCCTGTCATCACAATAATCCATGCCCTTTTCATCACAATGCTCCATGACCTTTGTCATCACAATTCTCAATACACTTGTCATCAAAATGCTCCCTGACACTTGTCATCAGAATGCTCCTTGAACCCTGTCAAGAAAAGGCTCCATGTCATTTTCATCACAATGCACCATGCCGTTTTCATCAGAATGCTCCAGGCCATTTTCATCAAAATCCTCCACAAGCTTGTCATCAGAATGCTCCATGACCCTTCTCATCACAATTCTCCATGCACTTGTCAGCACAATGCTCCCTGACCCTTGTCATCACAATGCTCCAAGCAATTGTCATCACAATGCTCCATTACATTTGTCATCAGAATTCTCCATGACACTTGGCATCACAATGTTCCATGACATTGTCATCACAATGGGCCATTCCAAATGTCATTGCAATAATCCATGAAACATATTAGACCAATGTTCCATGCCCTTGTCATCACAATACTCCATGCCCTTGTTATCACAATGCTCCATGACCCCTGTCATCACAATGCTCTGTGACTCCCGTCATCACAATGCTTCATGACCTTTGTCATCACAATGGTCCATGCCGTCGTCATCAACAGTCTCTGACCTTTTTAAACACAATGCTCCATGAACTTTTCATCACAATGCTCTTTGACCCTTGTCATCACAATGCTCCATGCGCTTGTCAGCACAATGCTGCATGACATGTCATCACAGTGCACCATGCGCTTGTCATCACAGTGCTCCACAATCTTGTCATCACAATGCTCCTTAAAATTTGTCATCACAATGCTCCATGCACTTCTCATCAAAATGCTCTCTCACCACTGATATCACAATGCTACATCACTGTTTGTCACAATACTCCCTCACCCCAGTCATCACAATGTTCCATGACTCCTGTCATCACAATGCTACATGCACTTATCATCACAATGTTCGTTGACCCCTGACATCACAATGTTCCATAACACCTGTCATCAAAATGTTCCATGACAATTTTCATCAAAGTGCTCCATGTCCCTGTCATCAGAATGCTCCAAGCCATTCTCATCACAATGCACAACGACCTTGCCATCAAAATGTTCCTTGACCTTTGTCATCACAAAGATCCATGACCCTTGGCATCACAATGCTCCATGTCATTGTCATCACAATGCTCCATGAACGCTCTCATCACATTGCTCCATGCCCTTGTCTTCACAAAGCTCCATGACACATGTCATCAGAATGCTCCATGTTCTTCTCATCACAATGCTCCATGCCCTTGCCATCACAATGCTCAATTACCACAGTCATCACAATGCTCCATGACCCCTGCCATCACGATGTTCCATGGCCTTGTCATCACAAAGCTCCATGACCCTTCTCATCACAATGCTCCAAGAACCGTGTAATCACAATGCTGTATGCCCCTTTTCATCTCAATGATCCATGAACCCTGTCATCACAATGCACCATGCCCATCATCATAATGCTTCATGCTATTGTCATCACAATGAAATCAAAATGCTCCATGACCTCTGTCATACAAATGCTCCAAACCCTTGTGACCACAATATTCCATAACAATTGTCATCACAATGCCCCATGACGCATGTCATCAGAATGATCCATGTCCTTCTCATCACAATGCTCTGTGCCTTAGTCATCACAATGCTCCAAGACCCCTGTAATCACAATGCTCCATGCCCCTTTTTATCAGGATGTTCCATGAGACTTGTCATCACAAGTCTCCATTGTCTTCTCATCACAATGCTCCAGGACCTTGTCATCACCATGCTCCATTCCCTTGTCATCACAATGCTCCATGACCCCTGTCATCACAATACTCCATGAACACTTTCAGCCCAGTGCTCCACGACCTACTCATCACAATGCTCCATGGCCAATATCATCACAATGCTCCATGACCACTGTCATCACAACACTATATGACACCTGACAACACAATGATCTGGGATTCTTGTCATCACAATGCTCCATTCCGTAGTCATCACAATGCTTTATGACCCCTGTCATCACAACACTCCATGAATATTTTCAGCCCACTGCTCCATAACCCTTCTCATCACAATGATCCATGCCATTGTCATCCCAATGCTCCGTGACCCCGTATTCACAATGCTCCATGACGCTTGTCATCACAGTGCTCCATGACACCTGTCATCACAATGCTCCATGCCTTTGTCAGCAAAATGCTACATGACCTTGTCATTACAATGCTCTATGCGCTTGTCAGCACAATACTCCATTTCCATTGTCATCACAATTCTCCATGAACCTTGGGATCACATTGCTTCATGCCCTGGTCATCACAATGCTCCATGCTCCTTGAAATCCAAATGATCCATGACCTCTGTCATCACAATGCTCCAAAACCTTGTGATCACAGGGTTCCATAACACTTCTCATCACAACGCTCCATGATGCCTGTCATCACAATACTCCATGCCCTTTTCATCACAATGCTCCATGACCATTTTCATCACAATTCTCAATACACTTGTCATCAAAATGCTCCCTGACACTTGTCGTCAGAATGCTCCTTGAAACCTGTCACGAAAAGGCTCCATGCCTTTTTCATCACAATGCCCCATGGCGTTTTCATCACAATGCTCCAAGCCATTGTCATCAAAATATTCCACAAGATTGTCATCAGAATGCTCCATGACCCTTGTCATCACAATTCTCCATGCACTTGTCAGCATAATGCTCCCTGACCCTTATCATCACAATGATCCAAGCCATTGTCATCACAATGGGCCATTACATATATCATCACAATGCTACCTGACACGTGTCTTCACAATACTGCATGACCTGGTCAGCACAATGCTCCATGACACATGTCATCACAATGCACCTTGCGCTTGTCATCACAGTGCTCCACAATCTTGTCATCACAATGCTCCTTAAAATTTGTCATCACAATGCTCCATGCACTTCTCATCAAAATGCTCTCTCACCACTGATATCACAATGCTACATCACTATTTGTCACAATACTCCTTCACCCCTGTCATCACAATGTTCCATGACTCCTGTCATCACAATGCTACATGCACTTATCACAATGTTCGATGACCCCTGACATCACAGTGTTCCATAACACCTGTCATCAAAATGTTCCATGACACTTTTCATCAAATTGCTCCAAGACCCTGTCATCAGAATGCTCCCTGCCCTTCTCATCACAATGCACAAAGCCCTTGCCATCTAAATGCTCTGTGACCTTTGTCATCACAAAGATCCATGACCCCTGTCTTCCCAATACTCCGTGACTCCTGTCATCACAATGTTTCATAACGTTTGTCATCACAGTGGTCCATGCCCGTGTCATCACAAGGCTCTGTGACATTTATAACCACAATGCTCCCTGAAATTTTCATCACAATTCTCTGTGACCCTTGTCATCATAATGCTCCATGTCTTTTTCAGAACAATGCTCCATGACCATTGTCATCACAACGTGCCACGCGATTTTCATCACAACGGTCCACAACCTTGTCATTGAAATGCTCCATAAACCTTGTAATCACAATGCTCCATGCACTTCTCATCAAACTGCTCTCTCACAGGAGATATCACAATGTTCCATCACTAGTCATCACAATACTCTCTCACCCCTGTAATCACAATGTTCCATGAACCTGTCATCAGAATTCTACATCCCCTTATCATCACAATGTTCCATGACCCCTGACATCACAATGTTCCATAACCCCTGTCATCAAAATGCTCCATGACGCTTTTCATCCCAAAGCTCCAAGACCCCTGACATCACAATGTTCTATAATCCCTGCCATCAAAATGTTCCATTACACTTTTCATAAAATTGCTGCATGAACCGGTCAACAAAATGCTCCCTGCCCTTCTCATCACAATGCACCATGCCCTTGTCATCAAAATGCTCCATGACTTGTCGTCACAAACTCCATGACCCTTGGCATCACAATGCTCCATGTCATTGTCATCACAATGCTCCATGAACCCTCTTATCACATTGCTCCATGCACTTGTCATCACAAAGCTCCCTGATACTTGTCATCAAAATGCTAGATGCCTTTCTCATCACAATGCTCCATGCCCTTGTCATTACAATCCTGCATGACCCATGTATCACAGTGCTCCGGGCCCTTGTCATCACAATGCTCCATGCCCACTGTCAACACAATATTCCATGAAATATTTCCGACCAATGTTCCATGCCCTTCTCATCAAAATCTTGCATTAACCCTGTCATAGCAATGCACCATGAACTTTGCCATCAAAATGTTCCACGTCTAGTCATCACAAGGTTCCATGACACTTGTCATCAGAATGCTTAAGACCACTGAAATCACAATGCTCCATGCCCTTGTCATCACAAAGCTCCATGACGCAGGTAATCAGAATGTTCCATGGCCTTTTCATCACAATGCTCCATGCCCTTGTCATCACAATGTTACAAGACCCTTGTAATCACAATGCTCCATGCCCCTTTTCATCTCAATGCTCCATGAACACTGTCATCACAATGCACCATGCCCATCATCATAACGCTTCAGGCTATTGTCATCACAATGAAATCAATATTCTCCATGACCTCTGCCATCATAATGCTCCAAACCCTTGTGATCACAATGTTCCATAACACTTATCATCACAACACCCCATGATGCTCATCATCACAATTATTCATGGACTTCTCATCACAATGCTCCATAATCTTTGTCATCACAATGCTCAATACACTTGTCATCACAATGCTCCCTGACACTTGTCATCAGTATGCTCCTTGAACCCTGTCATGACAAGGCTCCGTGCCTTTTTCATAACAATGATCCATGCCCTTTTTATCACAATGCTCCAAGATCCCTGTAATCACAATGCTCCATGCCCTTGTCATCACAAATCTCTATGATGCATGACATCAGAATGCTCCATCGCCTTCTCATCACAATGCTCCATGCCCTACTCATCACAATGCTCCATGGCCAATATCATCACAATGCTCCATGACCACTGTCATCACAACACTCCATGACACCTGACAACACAATGATCTGGGACTCTTGTCATCACAATGCTCCATTCCCTAGTCATCACAATGCTTCATGACCCCTGTCATCACAACACTCCATGAATATTTTCAGCCCAGTGCTCCATGACCCTTGTCATCACAATGCTCCATGACCCCTGTATTCACAATGCTCCGTGACGCTTGTCATCACTGTGCTCCATGATACATATCATCACAATGCTCCATGTCTTTGTCAGCAAAATGCTACATGACCTTGTCATTACAATGCTCTATGCGCTTGTCATCACAATACTCTATTTCCATTGTCATCACAATCCTCCATGAACCTTGGGATCACATTGCTTCATACCCCTGTCATCACAATGCTCCATGCTCCTTGAAATCAAAATGATACATGACCTCTGTCATCACAATGCTCCAAACGCTTGTGATCACAATGTTCCATAACACTTGTCATCACAATGCTCCATGATGCCTGTCATCACAATACTCCATGCCCTTTTCATCCCAATGCTCCATGACCTTTGTCATCACAATTCTCAATACACTTGTCATCACAAAGCTCCCTGAAACTTGTCATCAGAATGCTCCTTCAAACCTGTCACGAAAAGGCACCATGCATCTTTCATCACAATGCTCCATGCCATTTTCATCTCAATGCTCCATGCCATTCTCATTAAAATACTCCACAAGCTTGTCATCAGAATGCTCCATGACCCTTGTCATCACAGTTCTACATGCACTTGTCAGCACAATGTTCCCTGACCCTTGTCATCACAATGCTCCAAGCCATTGTCATCACAATGCTCCATTACCTTTGTCATCAGAATCCTCCATGACACTTGGCATCACAATGCTCCATGCCATTGTCATCACATTGGGCCATTACATATGTCATCACAATGCTTCCTGACACCTGTCTTCACAATATTGCATGACCTGGTCATCACATTGCTCCATGCCCTTGTCATCACAATGCGCCATTCCAACTGTCATCACAATAATCCATGAAACTTATTAGACCAATGTTCCATGCCCTTGTCATCACAATGCTCCATGCCCTTGTCATCACAAAACTCCATGACGCATGTCATCAGAATGCTCCATGGACTTCTCATCACATTGCTCCATGCCCTAGTTATCACAATGCTCCAAGAACCCTGTAATCACAATGCTCCGTGCCCATTTTCATCACAATTCTCCATGAGAATTGTCAACACAATTCTCCATGGTCTTCTCATCACAATGCTCCAGGACCTTGTCATCACCATGCTCCAATCCCTTGTCATCATAATGCTCCATGACCACTATCATCACAACACTCCATGACACCTGACAACACAATGATCCTTGACTCTTGTCATCACAATTCTCCATTCCCTAGTCATCACAATGCTGCATGACCCGTGTCATCACAACACTCCATGAACATTTTCAGCCCTGGGCTCCATGACCCTTCTCATCACAATATTCCATGCCCTTGTCATCCCAATGGTCCATGACCCCTATATTCACAAAGCTCCGTGACGCTTGTCATCACAGTGCTCCATGACACATGTCATCACAATGTTCCATGCCATTGTCAGCAAAATGCTACATGACCTTGTCATTACAATGCTCTATGCGCTTGTCATCACAAAACTCCATTTCCATTGTCATCACAATCCTCCATGAACTTTGGGATCACATTGCATCATGCCCTTGTCATTACAATGCTCCATGCTCGTTGAAATCAAAATGATCCATGACCTCTCTCATCACAATGCTCCAAACCCTTGTGATCACAGTGTTCCATAACACTTGTCATCAAAACGCTCCATGATGCCTGTCATCAAAATACACCATACCCTTTTCATCACAATGTTCCATGCCATTGTCATCAAAATACTCCACAAGCTTGTCATCAGAATGCTCCATGACACTTGTCATCACAATTCCCATGCACTTTTCAGCACAATGCTCCATGTCCCTTGTCATCACAATGCTCCAAGCCATTGTCATCACAATGCTCCATTACCTTTGTCATCAGAATCCTCCATGACACTTGAAGTCAAAATGCTCCATGCCATTGTCATGAAAATGGGCCATTACATATGTCATCACAATGCTCCCTGACACCTGTCTTCACAATACTGCATGACCTGGTCATCACAAGGCTCCATGCCCTTGTCATCACAGTGCACCATTCCAACAGTCATCGCAATAATACATGAAACATATTAGACCAATGATCCATGCCCTTGCCATCACAATGCTCCATTACCCCAGTCATAACAATGCTCCATGACCCCTGCCATCACGATGTTCCATGGCCTTGTCATCACAAGGCTCCATGACACTTCTCATCACAATGATCCAAGACCCCTGTAATCACAATGCTCCACAACCTTCTCATCACAATGCTCCATGGCCAATATCATCAAAATGCTCCATGACCACTGTCATCACAACACTCCATGACACCTGACAACCCAATGATCCGGGACACTTGTCATCACAGTGCTCCATTCCCTAGTCATCACAATGCTCCATGACCCCTGTCATCACAACACTCCATGAACATTTTCAGCCCATTGCTCCATGACACTTGTCATCACAATGATCCATGCCCTTGTCTTCCCAATGCTCCATGACCACTGCATTCACAATGATCCGTGATGGTTGTCATCACAGTGCTCCATGACACCTCTCATCACAATGCTCCATGCGTTTGTCAGCAAAATGCTACATGGCCTTGTCATTACAATGCTCTATGCGCTTGTCATCACAATACTCCATTTCCATTGTCATCACAATCCTCCATGAAATTTGGGATCACATTGCTTCATGCCCTTTTCATCACAATGCTCCATGCTCCTTGAAATCAAAATGATCCATGACCTCTGTCATCACAATGCTCCAAACCCTTGTGATCACAGTGTTCCATAACACTTGTCATCACAACACTCCATGATGCCTGTCATCACAATACTCCCTGCACTTTTCATCACAATGCTACATGACCTTGGTCATCACAATGCTCAATACACTTGTCATCAAAATGCTCCCTGACACTTGTTGTCTGTATGCTCCTTGAACCCTGTCATGACAAGGCTGCATTCCTTTTTCATCACAATCATCCATGTCCTTTTCATCACAATGCTCCAAGACCAATGTAATCTCAATGCTCCATGCCATTGTCATCACAAAGCTCAATGACGCATGTCATCAGAATGCTCCATGGCCTTCTCATCACAATGATCCATGCCCTAGTCATCACAATGTTCCAAGACCCCTGTAATCACAATGCTCCATGCCTCTTTTCATCAGAATGTTCCATGAGATTGTCATCACAAGTCTTCATGGCCTTCTCATCACAATGCTCCAGGACCTTATAATCCCCATGCTCCATTCCCTGGTCTTCAAAATGCTCCATGACCACAGTCATCACAACACTCCATGACACCTGACAACACAATGATCCGGGACTCTTGTCATCACAATGCTCCATTCCCTAGTCATCACAATGCTCCATGACCCGTGTCATCACAATAATCCATGAACTTTTTCAGCCAAGTGCTCCATGACCCTTGTCATCCCAATGATCCATGCCCTTGTCATCCCAATGCTCCATGACCGGTGTATTCACAATGCTCCGTGACGCTTGTCATCACAGTGCTCCATGACACATGTCATCACAATGGTCCATGCCTTTGTCAGCAAAATGCTCCACGAAATTGTCATTATAATGCGTTATGCGCTTGTCATCTCAATACACCATCTCCATTGTCATCACAATCCTCCATGAACATTGTAATCACATTGCTTCATGCCCTTGTCATCACAATGCACCATGCTCCTTGAAATCAAAATGATCCATGACCTCTGTCATCACAATGCTCCAAACACTTTTGATCACATTGTTCCATAACACTTGTCATCACAACGCTCCATGATGCCTGTCATCACAATACTTCATGCCCTATTCGTCACAATGCTCCATGACCTTTGTCATCACAATGCTCAATACACTTGTCATCACAATGCTCCCTGACACCTGTCATCAGAATGCTCCTTGAACCCTGTCATGACAATGATCCATGCCTTTTTCATCACAATACCCCATGCCGTTTTCATCACAATGCTCCATGTCATTATCATCAGAATACTCCACAAGCTTGTCATCAGAATGCTCTATGACAGTTGTCATCACAATTCTCCATGCACTTGTCAGCACAATGCTCCCTGACCATTTTCATCACAATGCTCCAAGCCATTGTCATCACAATGCTCCATTACCTTTGTCATCAGAATCCTCCATGACACTTGGCATCACAATGCTCCATGCCATTGTCATCACAATGGGCCATGACATATGTCATCACAATGCTCCCTGACACCTCTCTTCACAATACTGCATGACATGGTCATCACAATGCTCCATGCCCTTGTCATCACAATGTGCCATTCCAACTGTCATTGCAATAATCCATGAAACTTATTAGACCAATGTTCCATGCCCTTGTCATCACAATGCTCCATGCCCTTGTTATCACAATGCTCCATGACCCCTGTCTTCACAATGCTCCGTGACTCCAGTCATCACAATGCTTCATGACATTTGTCATCACAATGGTCCATGCCCTCGTCATCAACAGTCTCTGTGACCTTTTTAACAACAATGGTCCATGAACTTTTCTTCACAATGTTCTTTGACGCTTGTCATCAAAATGCTCCATGTGCTTGTCAGCACAATGCTCCATGACACATGTCATTACAGTGCACCATACGCTTGTCATCACAGTGCTCCACAATCTTGTCATCACAATGCTCCTTAAAATATGTCATCACAATGCTCCATGCACTTCTCATAAAAATGCTCTCTCACCACTGATATCACAATGCTACATCACTATTTGTCACAATACTCGCTCAAACCTTTCATCACAATGTTCCATGACTCCTGTCATCACAATGCTACATGCACTTATCATCACAATGTTCGATGACCCCTGACATCACAATGTTCCATAACACCTGTCATCAAAATGTTCCATGACACTTTTCATCAAATTGCTCCATGACCCTGTCATCAGAATGCTTCCTGCACTTCTCATCACAATGCACAATGCCCTTGCCATCAAAATGCTCCATGACCTTTGTCATCACAAAGATCCATGACCCTTGGCATCACAATGCTCCATGTCATTGTCATCACAATGATCCATGAACGCTCTCATCACATTGCTCCAGGCCCTTGTCTTCACAGAGCTCCATGACACATGTCATCAGAATGCTCCATGGCCTTCTCATCACAATGCTCCATGCCCTTGCCATCACAATGCTCCATTACCCCTCTCATAACAATGCTCCATGACCCCTGCCATCACGATGTTCCATGGTCTTGTCATCACAAAGCTCCATAACCCTACTCATCACAATGCTCCAAGAACCCTGTAATCACAATGCTCTATGCCCTTTTTCATCTCAATGATCCATGAACCCTGTCATCACAATGCACCATGCCCATCATCATAATGCTTCATGTTATTGTCATCAGAATGAAATCAAAATGCTGCATGACCTCTGTCATAACAATGCTCCAAACCCTTGTGATCACAATATTCCGTAACACTTGTCATCACAAAGCTCAATGACGCATGCCATCAGAATGATCCTTGTTCTTCGCCTCACAATGCTCCATGCCCTTTTCATCACAATGTTCAAAGACCCCTGTAATCACAATGCTCCTTTGCCTTGTCATCAAAAATCTCCATGACGCATGTCATCACAAGTCTCCATGGTCTTCTTATCACAATGCTCCAGGACCTTGTCATTACCGTGCTCCATTCCCTTGTCATCACAATGCTCCATGACCGCTGTCATCTCAATAATCTATGAATATTTTCAACCAAATGATCCACGACCTACTCATCACAATGCTCCATGGCCAATATCATCACAATGCTCCATGACCACTGTCATCACAACACTCCATGACAACTGACAACACAATGATCCGGGACTCTTGTCATCACAATGCTCCATTCCCTAGTCATCACAATGCTCCATGACCCCTGTCATCACAACACTCCATGAACATTTTCAGCCCAGTGCTCCATGACACTTGTCATCACAATGATCCATGCCCTTGTCATCCCAATGCTCCATGACCCCTGTATTCACAATGTTCCGTGACGGTTGTTATCACAATGCTCCATGCCTTTGTCAGCAAAATGCTACGTGACCTTGTCATTATAATGCTCTATGCGCTTGTCATCTCTGTACTCCATTACCATTGTCCTCACAATCCTCCATGAACCTTGGGATCAGATTGCTTCATGCAGTTTTCATCACAATGCTCCATGCTCCTTGAAATCAAAATGATCCATGACCTCTCTCATCACAATACTCCAAACCCTTGTGATCACAATGTTCCATAACACTTGTCATCACAACGCTCCATGATGCCTGTCATCACAATACTCCATGCTATTTTCATCACAATGCTCCATGACCTTTGTCATCACAATGCTCAATACACTTGTCATCACAATGCTCCCTGACACTGGTCATCAGAATGCTCCTTGAACCCTGTCATGACAAGGCTCCATGCCTTTTTCATCACAATGCCCCATACGGTTTTCATCACAATGCTCCATGTCATTGTCATCAAAATACTCCACAAGCTTGTCATCAGAATGCTCCATGACCCTTGTCATCACAATTCTCCATGCACTTGTCAGCACAATGCTCCCTGACCCTTGTCATCACAATGCTCCAAGCCATTTTCATCACAATGCTCCATTACCTTTGTCATCAGAATCCTCCATGACACTTGGCATCACAATGCTCTAATGAACATTGAATAATCCATGAACATTTTCAGCCCAATGCTTCACGACCTACTCATCACAAAGCTCCATGACCACTGTCATCAAAACACTCCATGACTCCTGACAACACAATGATCCGGGACACGTGTCATCACAATGCTCCATTCCCTAGACATCACAATGCTCCATGACCCCTGTCATCACAATACTCCATGAACATTTTCAGCCCAATGCTCCATGACCTTTGTCATCACATTGAACCATGCCCTTGTCATCCCAGTGCTGCATGACACCTGTATTCACAATGCTCCGTGACTCCAGTCATCACAATGCTTCATAAGGTTTGTCTACACAACGGTCCATGCCCGCATCATCACAAGGCTCTGTGACCTTTGAAACCACAATGCTCCATGAACATTTCATCACAATTCTCCGTGACCCTTTTCATCACAATGCTCCATGCGTTTTTCAGAACAATGCTCCATGACCCTTGTCATCACAATGTGCCATGCGCTTTTCATCACAATGATCCACAACCTTGTCATCGCTATGCTCCATGAACCTTGTAATCACAATGCTCCATGCACTTCTCATCCAAATGCTCTCTCACATGAGATATCACAATGTTCCGTCACTAGTCATCAAAATCCTCCCTCACCCATGTTATCACAATGTTCCATGACACCTGTCATCACAATGCTACATCCCATTATCAGCACAATGTTCCATGACCCCTGACATCACAATGTTCCATAACCCCTGTCATCAAAATGCTCCATGACCCTTTTCATCCCAAAGCCCCAAGACCCCTGGCATCACAAGGTTCTATAAGACCTGCCATCAAAATGTTCCATTACACTTTTCTTCAAATTGCTGCATGACCCGGTCATCAAAATGCTCCCTGCCCTTCTCATCACAATGCACCACACACTTGTCATCAAAATGCTCTATGACCTTTGTCATCACAAAGCTCCATGACCCTTGGCATCACAATGCTCCATGTCATTGTCATCACAATGCTCCATGAACCCTCTCATCACATGTCTCCATGCCCTTGTCATCACAAAGCTCCATGACACTTGTCATCACAATGCTCGATGCCCGTCTCATCACAATGCTCCATGTCATTGTCATTACAATCCTCCATGACCCATGTATAACAGTGTTCCGTGCCCTTGTCATCACAATGCTCCATGCCCACTCTCATCACAATAATCCATGAAACTTTTCAGACCAATGCTCAATGCCCTTCTCATCACAATGCTCCATTACCTCTGTCATAACAATGCTCCATGACCCCTGCCATCACAATGTTCCATAGCCTTCTCATCACAATGCTCCATGCCCTTGTCATGACGATGCTGCAAGACCCCTGTAATCACAATGCTCCATGCCTTTTTTCATCTCAATGTTCCATGAACACTGTAATCAAAATGCACCATGCCCATCATCATAATGCTTCAGGATATTATCATCACAATTAAATCAAATTTTTCCATGACCACTGTCATCATAATGCTCCAACACCTTGTCATCACAATGTTCCATAACACTTATCATCGCAACACCCTATGACGCTCATCATCACAATTATCCATGGTCCTCTCATCACAATGCTCCATGATCTTTGTCATCACAATACTCAATACACTTGTCATCACAATGCTCCCTGACACTTGTCGTCAGTATGCTCCTTGAACCCTGTAATGACATGGCTCCATGCCTTTTCATCACAATGATCCATGCCCTTTTTATCACAATGCTCCAAGACCCCTGTAATCACAATGCTCCACGCCCTTGTCATCACAAAGCTCCATGACGCATGTCATCAGAATGCTCCATGGCCTCCTCCTCACATTTCTCCATGCACTTGTCATCACAATGCTCCAAGTCCCGTGTAATCACAATGCTCCATGCCCCTTTTCATCAGACTGCTCCATGAGACTTGTCATCACAAGTCTCCATGGTCATCTCATCACAATGCTCCAGGACCTTGTCATCACCATGCTCCATTCCCTTGTCATCACAATGCTCCATGACCCCTCTCATCACAATACTCCATGAACATTTTCAGCCCAGTGCTCCATGAAATTCTCATCACAATGCTCAATGACAAATATCATCAAAATACTCCATGACCACTGTCATCACAACACTCCATGACACCTGACAACACAATGACCCGGGACTCTTGTCATCACAATGCTCCATTCCCTACTCATCACAATGCTCCATGACCCCTGTCATCACAGTACTCCATGAACATTTTCAGCCCAATGCTCCATGACCCTTGTCATCACAATCATCCATGCCCTTGTCATCCCAATTCTCCATGACCCTTGTAATCACAATGCTCCAAGAACACTTAATCAAAATGCTCCATGCCCCTGTCATCACAAAGCTCCATGACGCATGTCATCAGAATGTTCCATGGGATTCTCCTCACAATGTTCCATGCCCTTGTCATCACAATGCTCCATGACCCCTGTAATCACAATGCTCCATGCCCTTATCATCACAAAGCTCCCTGACACATGTCATCAGAATGTTCCATGTCCTTCTCATCAATATGTTCCAAGCCCTTGTCATCACAATGCTCCCAGACCCCTGTAATCACAATGCTCCATGCCCCTTTTCATCTCAATGCTCCATGAACCCTGTCATCACAATGCATCATGCCCATCATCATAATGCTTCCGGCTATTGTCAGCACAATGAAATCAAAATTCTCCATGACCCCTGTCATCCCAATACTCCATGAACATTTTCAGCCCAATGCTCCATGACACTTGTCTGCACAATGATCCGTGCACTTGTCATCCCAATTCCCCATGACCCATGTATTCACAATGCTCCGTGACACTTCTCATCACAGTGCTCCATGACAACTGTCATCACCATGCTCCAGGCCTTTGTCAGCAAAATGCTACGTGACCTTTTCATTACAATGCTCTATGCGCTTGTCATCACAATACTCCATTACCACTGTCATCACATTCCTCCATGAACCTTAGGATCACATTGCATCATGCCCTTGACATCACAATGCTCCATGCTCCTTGAAATCAAAATGATCCATGGCCTCTGTCATTGCAATGCTCCAAAACCTTGTGATCACAATATTCCATAACACTTGTCATCACAACGCTCCATGATGCCTGTCATCACAATACTCCATGCCCTTTTCATCACAATGTTCCATGAACTTTGTCATCACAATTCTCAATACACTTGTCATCACAATGCTCCCTGACTCTTGTCGTCAGAATGCTCCTTGAAACCTGTCACGAAAAGGCTCCATGCCTTTTGCATCACAAAGACCCATTCGATTTCCTTCACAATGCTCCATGCCATTGTCTTCAAAATACTCCTCAAGATTGTCATCAGAATGCTCCATGACCCTTGTCATCACAATTCTCCATGCACTTGTCAGCCCAATGCTCCCTGACCCTTGTCATCACAATGCTCCAAGCCATTGTCATCACAATGCTCCATTACCTTTGTCATCAGAATCCTCCATGACACTTTGCATCACAATGCTCCATGCCATTGTCATCACAATGGTCCATTACATATGTCATCACAATGCTCCCTGATAACTCTCTTCACAATACTGCATGACCTGGTCATCACAATGCTGCAAGCCATTGTCATCACAATGCTCCATTACCTTTGTCATCAGAATCCTCCATGACACTTGGCATCACAATGCTCCATGCCATTGTCATCACAATGGGCCCTTACAAATGTCATCACATTGCTCCCTGATACCTCTCTTCACAATACTGCATGACCTGGTCATCACAATGCTCCATGCCCTTGTCATCAAAATGTGCCATTCCTACTGTCATCACAATAATCAATGAAACTTATTAGACCAATGTTCCATGCCCTTGTCATCACAATGCTCCATGCCCTTGTTATCACAATGTTCCAACACCCCTGTAATCAGAATGCTCCGTGCCCCTTTTCATCAGTATGCTCCATGAGACTTGTCATCACAAGGCTCCATGGTTTCTCATCACAATGCTCAAGGACCTTGTCATCACAATGCTTCATGACATTGTCATGAAAATTCTCAATGGCCCTTTTCATCATAATGATCCAAGCCCAAGTAATGACAATGCTCCATTATATTTGTCATAACATCCTCCATTACATTTGACATCACAATGCTGCATGCCATTGTCATCGCAATGGACCATGGCATATGTCATCAGAATGCTCCCTGACACCTGTCTTCACAATACTCCATTCCCTTGTCTTCACAATGCTCCATACCCTTGTCATCACAATGCACGATGTCCACTGTCATCACAATAATCAATTAAACTTGGCAGAACAATGCTCCATGCCCCTGTCATCACAATGCTCCATGCCCTTGTCATCACAATGCTCCATGACCCCTGTCATCACAATGTTCCGTGACTCCAGTCATCACAATGCTTCATAACGTTTGCCATCACAACGGTCCATGCCCGCATCATCACAAGGCTCTGTGACCTTTGTAACCACAATGCTCCATGAACTTTTCATCACAATGCTCCGTGATCCTTGTCATCAAAATGCTCCATGCCTATGTCAGTACAATGCTCCATGACCTTTGTCATCACAATGTGCCATGCGCTTTTCATCACAATGATCCACAACCTTGTCATCGCTATGCTCCATAAACCTTGTAATCACAATGCTTCATGCACTTCTCATCCATATGCTCTCTCTCATGAGATATCTCAATGTTCCATGACTAGTCATCACAATCCTCCCTCACCCCAGTTATCACAATGTTCCATGACCCCTATCATCACAATGCTATATCCCCTTATCAGCACAATGTTCCATGACCCCTGACATCACAATGTTCCAAAACCCCTGTCATCAAAGTGCTCCATGACCCTTTTCATACCAAAGCTCCATGAACCCTGGCATCACAATGTTCTATAACCCCTGTCATCAAAATATTCCATTACAATTTTCATCAAATTGCTGCATGACACTGTCATCAAAATGCTCCCTGCAATTCTCATCACAATGCACCACACACTTGTCATCAAAATGCTCCATGACCTATGTCATCACAAACTCCATGACCGTTGGCATCACAATGCTCCATGTCATTGTCATCACGATGCTCCATGAAACCTCTCATCACATTGCTCCATGCCCTTGTCATCACAAAGCTCTATGACACTTGTCATCACAATGCTCGATGCCCTTCTCATCACAATGCTCCATGCCCTTGATATTACAATCGTCCATGACCCAAGTATCACAGTGTTCCGTGCCCTTCTCATCACAATGCTCCATATCCAATCTCATCACGATAATCCATGAAACATTTTAGACCAATGCTCAATGCCCTTCTCATAACAATGCTCCATTACCTCTGTCATAACAATGCTCCATGACCCCTGCCATCACAATGTTCCACGGCCTTGTCATCACAAGGCTCCATGACCCTTGTCATCACAATGCTCCAAGACCCCTGTAATCACAAAGCTCCATGCCCTTGTCATCACAAAGCTCCATGACACATATCATCAGAAGGTTCCATGGCCTTCTCGTCACAATGCTCCAAGCCCTTGTCATCACAATGCTCCAAGACACCTGCAGTCACAGTGATCCATGCACCTTTTCATCAGAATGCTCCATGAGACTTGTCATCACAAGTCTCCATGGTCATCTCATCACAATGCTCCTGGACATTGTCATCACCATGCTCCATGCACTTGTCATCACAATGCTCCAAGATCCCTGTAATCACAATGCTCCCTGCCCCTTTTCATCAGAATGCACCATGAGACTTGTCATCACAAGTCCCCATTGTCTTCTCATCACAATGCTCCAGGACTTGTTATCACCATGCTCCATTCCCTTGTCATCACAATGCTCCATGACCCCTGTCATCACAATACTCTATGAATATTTTCAGCCAAATGCTCCATGACCTTCTCATCACAATGCTCCATGACCAATATCATCACAATGCTTCATGACCACTGTCATCACAACACTCCATGACACCTGACAACACAGCGATCCGGGACTCTTGTCATCACAATGCTCCAAGTCCCCTGTAATCAGAGTGATCCATGACCCCTGTCATCACAATAATCCATGAACATTTTCAGACCAATGCTCCATGACACTTGTCATCACAATGATCCATGCCCTTGTCATCACAATGCTCCATGACCCATGTATTCACAATGCTCCGTGACGCTTTTCATCACAGTGCTCCATGACAACTGTCATCACAATGCTCCATGCCTTTGTCAGCAAAATGCTACATGACCTTGTCATTACAATGCTCTATGTGCTTGTCATCACAATACTCCATTACCATTGTCATCACAATCTTCCATGAAATTTGGAATCACATTGCTTCCTGCCCTTGTCTTCACAATGCTCCATGCTCCTTGAAATCAAAATGATCCATGACCTCTGTTATCACAATACTCCAAACACTTGTGGTCACAAAGTTCCTTAACACTTGTCATCACAATGATCCATGGTGCCTGTCATCCCAATACTCCATGTACTTTCCAACACAATGATCCATGCCCTTTTCATCACAATGCTCCAAGACCCCTGTAATCACATTGATCTATGCCCTTGTCATCACAAAGCTCCATGACGCATGTCATCAGAATGCTCCATGGACTTCTCCTCATAATGCTCCATGCCCTTGCAATCATAATGCTCCAAGACCACTGTAATCACAATGCTCCATGCCCCTTTTCATCAGAATACTCCATGAGACTTGGCATCACAAGTCTCCATGGTCTTCTCATCACAATGCACCAGGACATTGTCATCACCATGCTCCATTCCCTTGTCATCAAAATGCTCCATTACCACTGTCATCAAAACACTCAATGACACCTGACAACACAATGATCCGGGACTCTTGTCATCACAATGTTCTATACCCTACTCATCACAATGCTCCGTGACCCCTGTCATCACAATTCTCCATGAACATTTTGCGCCCAATGCTCCATGCCTTTGTCAGAAATATTTTCCATGACCCTTGTCATCACAAAGTGCCACGCAATTTTCATCACAACGGTCCAAAATTTGTCATGGCAATGCTCCATAAATCTTTTAATCACAATGCTCCATGCCCTTCTCCTCACAATGCTCCATTACCCCTGTCATAACAATGCTCCATGACCCCTGCCATCACAATGTTCCAAGGCCTTGTCATCACAAGGCTCCATGACACTTGTCATCACAATGCTCCAAGACCCCTGTGATCACAATGCTCCATGCACTTGTCATCACAAAGCTCCATGACACATGTCATCAGAATGGTCCATGTCCTCCTCAATAAAATCCTCCATGCCCTTGTCATCACAGTGCTCAAGACCCCTGTAATCACAATGCTCCATGTCCCTTTTCATCTCAATGCTCCATGAACCCTGTCATCACAATGCATCATGCCCATCATCATAATGCTTCCGGCTATTGTCAGCACAATGAAATCAAAATTCTCCAAGACCTCTGTCATCACAATGCTCCATGACCCCAGTCATCACAATACTCCATGAACATTTTCAGCCCAATGCTCCATGACACTTGTCATCACAATGGTCCATGCCCTTGTCATCCCAATGCTCCATGACCCCTGTATTCACAATGCTCCGTGACGCTTGTCATCACAGTGCTCCATGACACGTGTCATCACAATGCTCCATGCCTTTGTCAGCAAAATGCTACATGACCTTGTCATTACAATGCTCTACGCCCTTGTCATCACAATAATGCATTACCATTGTCATCACAATCCTCCATGCACATTGGGATCACATTGCTTCATGCCATTGTCATCACAATGCTCCATGCTCCTTGAAATCAATATGTTCCATGACCTCTGTCATCACAATGCTCCAAACACTTGTGATCACAATGTTCCATAACACTTGTCATCACAACACTCCATGATGACTGTCATCACAATACCCCATGCCCTTTTCATCACAGTGCTCCATGACCTTTGTCATCACAATTCTCAATACACTTGTCATCAAAATGCTCCCTGACACTTGTCATGAGAATGCTCCTTGAACCCTGTCACGAAAAGGCTCCATGGAATTTTCATCACAATTCCCGATGCCGATTTCATCACAATGCTCCATGCCACTGTCATCAATATAATCCAAAAGCTTGTCATCAGAATGCTCCATGACCATTGTCATCACAATTCTCCATGCACTTGTCAGCACAATGCTCCCTGACCCTTTTCATCACAATGCTCCAAGCCATTGTCATCACAACGCTCCATTTCCTTTGTCATCAGAATCCTCCATGACACTTGGCATCACAATGCTCCATGCCATTCTCATCACAATGGGCCATTACATATGTCATCACAATGCTCCCTGACACCTGTCTTCACAATACTGCATGACCTGGTCATCACAATGCTCCATGCCCTTGTCATCACAATGCGCCATTCAAACTGTCATTGCAATAATCCATGAAACTTATTAGGCCAATGCTCCATGCCCTTGTCATCACAGTGCTCCATGCCCTAGTTATCACAATGCTCCATGACCCCTGTCATCACAATGTTCCGTGACTCCAATCATCACAATTCTTCATGACCTTTGTCATCACAATGGTCCATGCCCTCGTCATCAACAGTCTCTGTGACCTTTTTAACCACAATGTTCCATGAACTTTTCATCACAATGCTCTTTGACCGTTGTCATCACAATCCTCTGTACCTTTCTCAGCACAATGTTCCATGACCCTTGTCATCACAATGCTCCATGCCCTTGTTATCAAAATGCGCCATTCCACCTGTCATCACAATAATCCATGAAACTTATTAGTCCAATGATCCATGCCCTTGTCATCACAATGCTCCATGCCCTTGTTATCACAATGCTCCGTGACCTCTGTCATCACAATGCTCCATGACTCCAGTCATCACAATGCTTCATGACCTTTGTCATCACAATCGTCCATGCCCCCGGCATCAACAGTCTCTGTGACCTTTTTAAGCACAATGCTCTATGAAGTTTTCATCACAATGCTCTTTGACCTTTGTCATCACAATGCTCTATGCCTTTCTCAGCACAATGCTCCATGACCCTTGTCATCACAATGCTCCATGCGCTTGTCAGCACAATGCTCCATGACAGATGTCATCACCATGCACCATGCGCTTGACAGCACAGTGCTCCACAATCTTGTCATCACAATACTCCATAAACCTTGTCATCACAATGCTCCATGCACTTCTCATCAAAATGTCCTCTCACCACTGATATCACAATGTTAAATCACTATTCGTCACCATACTCCCTCACACCTGTCATCAAAATGTTCCATAACTCCTGTCATCACAATGTTACATAACCCCTGTCATCAAAATGCTCCATGATCCTTTTCATCAAAAAGCTCCATGACCCATGACATCACAATGTTCCATAACCCTTTTCATCAAAATGTTCCTTGACCCTTTTCATCAAATTGCTCCATGACTCCTGTCACCACAGTGCTACAGGCATTATCTTCACAACGTTCGATGAACCCTGACATCCCAATGTTCTATACCCCTATCATGAAAATGCTACA
Organism: Mesoplodon mirus; assembly: GCF_964341445.2. Classification (NCBI taxonomy): domain Eukaryota; kingdom Metazoa; phylum Chordata; class Mammalia; order Artiodactyla; family Ziphiidae; genus Mesoplodon; species Mesoplodon mirus. The sequence continues at coordinate 52,512 of NW_028294595.1, forward strand.
TGACCCTTTTCATCAAAGTGCTCCATGACCCGTGACATCACAATGTTCCATAACCCCTGTCATCAAAATGTTCCTTTACCCTTTTCATCAAATTGCTCCAAGACCCTGTCATCACAATGCTCCAAACCCTTGTGATCACAATATTCCATAACATTTGTCATCACAGTGCCCCATGACGCTCGTCATCGCATTATCCATAGTCTTCTCATCACAATGCTCAATGACCTTTGTCATCACAGTGCCCCTTGACGCTCGTCATCGCATTATCCATAGACTTCTCATCACAATGCTCAATGACCTTTGTCATCACAATGTTCAATACACTTGTCATCAATATGCTCCCTGACAATTGTTGTCTGTATGCTCCTTGAAACCTCTCATGACAAGGCTCCATGCATTTTTCATCACAATGATCCATGCTCTTTTCATCACAATGCTCCAAGACCCCTGTAATCAGAATGCTCCATGCCCTTGTCACCAAAATGCTCCATGACCTTTCTCATCACAAAGATCCATGACACTTGGCATCACAATGTTCCATGTCATTGTCATCACAATGCTCCATGAACGCTCTCATCACATTGCTTCATGCACTTTTCATGACAAAGCTCCATGACACATGTCATCAGAATGCTCCATGCCCTTCTCATCACAGTACTCCATGCCCTGGCCATCACAATGCACCATGTCCACTGTCATCACAATAATCTATGAAACTTGCCAGACCAATGGTCCATGCCCCTGTCATCAAAATACTCCATGACCTTGTCATCACAAAGCTCCATGACGCATGTCATCAGAATGCAGCATGGCCGTCTCATGACAATGCTCCATGCCCTTGTCATCACAATGCTCCAAGACCACTGTAAGCACAATGCTCCATGCCCCTTTTCATCAGAATGCTGCATGAGAATTGTCATCACAAAGCTCCATGACGCATGTCATCAGAATGCTGCATGGCCGTCTCATGACAATGCTCCATGCCCTTGTCATCACAATGCTCCCAGACCACTGTAATCACAGTGTCCCATACCAATTTTCATCAGAATGCTCCATGAGATATGTCATCACAAGTCTCCATGGTCTTCTCATCACAATGCTCCATTCCCTTGTCATCACAATGCTCCATGTCCCCTGTCATCACAATACTCCATGAATATTATCAGCCCAATGATTCATGACCTTCTCATCACAATGCTCCATGACCAATATCATCACGATGCACCATGACAACTATCATCACAATACTCCATGACACCTGAAAACACAATGATCCGGGACTCTTATCATCACAATGCTCCATTCCCTAGTCATCACAATGCTCCATGACCCCTGTCATCACAATGCTCCGTGACATCAGTCATCACAATGCTTCATAACGTTAGTCATCACAGTGATGCATGCCCGCGTCATCACAAGGCTCTTTGACTTTTGTAACCACAGTGCTCCATGAACTTTTCATCACAATGCTCCCTGTCCGTCGTCATCATAATGCTCCATGGCACATGTCATCAGAATGCTCCATGGCCTTCTCATCACAATGTTCCATGTCCTTGCCATCACAATGCTCCATTACCCCTGTCATAACAATGCTCCATGATCCCTGCCATAACGATGTTCCATGGCCTTGTCATCACAGGGTTCCATGACCCTTCTCATCACAATGCTCCAAGACCCCTGTCATCACAATGCTCCATGCTATTTTTCTTCTCAATGATCCATGAACCCTGTCATCACAATGCACCATGTCCATCATCATAATGCTTCATGCTATTGTCATCACAATGAAATCAAAATGCTCCATGACCTCTGTGATCACAATGCTCCAAACCCTTGTGATCACAATATTCCGTAACACTTGTCATCACAATGCCCCATGACGCTCATCATCACAATAATCCATGGTATTCTCATCACAATGCTCCATGACCTTTGTCATCACAATGCTCAATACACTTGTCATCAAATGCTCCCTGACACTTGTTGTCTGTACTCTCCTTGAACCCTGTCATGACAAGGTTCCACGCCATTTTCATCACAATGATCCATGCCCTTTTCATCACAATGTTCGAAGACCCCTGTAAACACAATGGTCCATGCCCCTTTTCAACAGTATGCTCCATGAGATTTGTCATCACAAGGCTCCATGGTTTTCTCATCACAATGCTCCAGGACATTGTCATCACAATGCTTCACGACCTTTTCATGAAAATTCTCAATGGCCCTTGTCATCATAATGCTCCAAGCCCTAGTCATCACAATGCTCCATTATATTTGTCATCACAATCCTCCATTTCATTTGGCATCACAATGCTCCATGCCATTGTCATCGTAATGGACAATGACATATGTCATCACAATGCTCCCTGACACATATCTTCAAAATAATCCATGACCTTCTCATCACAATGCTCCATGCCCTTGTCATCACAATGCACCATGTCCACTGTCATCACAATAATCTATGAATCTTGTCAGACCAATGCTCCATGCCCCTGTCATCAAAATGCTCCATGCCCTTGTCATCACAACGCTCCGTGAACCCTGTCATCACAATGCTCCGTGACTCCAGTAATCACAATGCTTCATAACATTTGTCATCACAGTGGTCCATGCCCGCGTCATCACAAGGCTCTGTGACCTTTGTAACCACAATGCTAACTGAAATTTTCATCACAATGCTCCGTGACCCTTGTAATCACAATGCTCCATGCCTTTGTCAGAAAAATTTTCCATGACGCTTGTCATCACAATGTGCCACGTGCGTTTTATCACAACAGTCCACAAATTTGTCATGGCAATGCTCCATAAACCTTGTAATCACAATGCTCCATGCCCTTCTCATCACAATGCTCCATTACCCCTGTCATAACAGTGCTCCATGACCCCTGCAATCACAATGTTCCACGGCCTTGTCATCACAAGACTCCCTGACACTTGTCATCACAATGCACCAAGACCCTTGTAATCACAATGCTCCATGCCCCTGTCATCACAATACTCCATGAACATTTTCAGGCCAATGCTCCATGACCCTTGTCATCACATTGATCCATGCCCTTGTCATCCCAATGCTCCATGACCCCTGTATTCACAATGCTCCGTGACGCCTGTCATCACAGTGCTCCATGACACCTGTCATCACAATCCTCCATGCCTATGTCAGCAAAATCCTACATGACCTTGTCATTATAATGCTCTATGCGCTTGTCATGACAATTCTCCATTACCATTGTCATCACAATCCTCCATGAACATTGGTATCACATTGCTTCATGTCCTTGTCCTCACAATGCTCCATGCTCCTTGAAATCAAAATGATCCACGAACTCTTTCATCATAATGCTCCAAACCCTATTGATCACAATGTTCCATAACACTTGTCAACCCAACGCTCCATGATGCCTATCATCACAATACTCCATGCCATTTTGATCACAATGCTCCATGACCTTTGTCATCACAATTCTCAATACACTTGTCATCACAATGCTCCCTGACACTTGTCGCCAGAATGCTCCTTGAACCCTGTCACGAAAAGGCTCCATGCCTTTTTCATCACAATGCCCCATGCCGTTTTCATCACAATGCTCCATGCCATTGTCCTCAAAATACTCCACAAGTTTGTCATCAGAATGCTCCATGACGCTTGTCATCACAGTGCTCCATGCCCTTGTCAGCACAATGCTCCCTGACCCTTGTCATCACAATGCTGCAAACCATTGTCATCACAATGCTCCATTACCTTTGCCATCAGAATCCTCCATGACACTTGGCATCACAATGCTCCATGCCATTGTCATCACAACGGGCCATTACATATATCATCACAATGCTCCCTGACACCTGACTTCACAATACTGCATGACCTGGTCATCACAATGCTCCATGCCCTTGTCATCACAATGTGCCATTCCAACTGTCATCGCAATAATCCATGAAACTTATTAGACCAATGTTCCATGCCCTTGTCATCACAGTGCTCTGTGCCCTTGTTATCACAATGCTCCATGACCCCTGTCATCACAATGCTCCGTGACTCCAGTCATCACAATGCTTCATGACCATTGTCATCACAATGGTCCATGCCCACGTCATCAACAGTCTCTGTGACCTTTTTAACCACAATGCTATATGAAATTTTCATCAAAATGCTCTTTGACCCTTGTCATCACAATGATCCATGCACTTCTCATCAAAATGCTCCAAGACCCCTGTAATCACATTGATCTATGCCCTTGTCATCACAAAGCTCCATGACGCATGTCATCAGAATGCTCCATGGACTTCTCCTCATAATGCTCCATGCCCTTGCAATCATAATGCTCCAAGACCACTGTAATCACAATGCTCCATGCCCCTTTTCATCAGAATACTCCATGAGACTTGGCATCACAAGTCTCCATGGTCTTCTCATCACAATGCACCAGGACATTGTCATCACCATGCTCCATTCCCTTGTCATCAAAATGCTCCATTACCACTGTCATCAAAACACTCAATGACACCTGACAACACAATGATCCGGGACTCTTGTCATCACAATGTTCTATACCCTACTCATCACAATGCTCCGTGACCCCTGTCATCACAATTCTCCATGAACATTTTGCGCCCAATGCTCCATGCCTTTGTCAGAAATATTTTCCATGACCCTTGTCATCACAAAGTGCCACGCAATTTTCATCACAACGGTCCAAAATTTGTCATGGCAATGCTCCATAAATCTTTTAATCACAATGCTCCATGCCCTTCTCCTCACAATGCTCCATTACCCCTGTCATAACAATGCTCCATGACCCCTGCCATCACAATGTTCCAAGGCCTTGTCATCACAAGGCTCCATGACACTTGTCATCACAATGCTCCAAGACCCCTGTGATCACAATGCTCCATGCACTTGTCATCACAAAGCTCCATGACACATGTCATCAGAATGGTCCATGTCCTCCTCAATAAAATCCTCCATGCCCTTGTCATCACAGTGCTCAAGACCCCTGTAATCACAATGCTCCATGTCCCTTTTCATCTCAATGCTCCATGAACCCTGTCATCACAATGCATCATGCCCATCATCATAATGCTTCCGGCTATTGTCAGCACAATGAAATCAAAATTCTCCAAGACCTCTGTCATCACAATGCTCCATGACCCCAGTCATCACAATACTCCATGAACATTTTCAGCCCAATGCTCCATGACACTTGTCATCACAATGGTCCATGCCCTTGTCATCCCAATGCTCCATGACCCCTGTATTCACAATGCTCCGTGACGCTTGTCATCACAGTGCTCCATGACACGTGTCATCACAATGCTCCATGCCTTTGTCAGCAAAATGCTACATGACCTTGTCATTACAATGCTCTACGCCCTTGTCATCACAATAATGCATTACCATTGTCATCACAATCCTCCATGCACATTGGGATCACATTGCTTCATGCCATTGTCATCACAATGCTCCATGCTCCTTGAAATCAAAATGTTCCATGACCTCTGTCATCACAATGCTCCAAACACTTGTGATCACAATGTTCCATAACACTTGTCATCACAACACTCCATGATGACTGTCATCACAATACCCCATGCCCTTTTCATCACAGTGCTCCATGACCTTTGTCATCACAATTCTCAATACACTTGTCATCAAAATGCTCCCTGACACTTGTCATGAGAATGCTCCTTGAACCCTGTCACGAAAAGGCTCCATGGAATTTTCATCACAATTCCCGATGCCGATTTCATCACAATGCTCCATGCCACTGTCATCAATATAATCCAAAAGCTTGTCATCAGAATGCTCCATGACCATTGTCATCACAATTCTCCATGCACTTGTCAGCACAATGCTCCCTGACCCTTTTCATCACAATGCTCCAAGCCATTGTCATCACAACGCTCCATTTCCTTTGTCATCAGAATCCTCCATGACACTTGGCATCACAATGCTCCATGCCATTCTCATCACAATGGGCCATTACATATGTCATCACAATGCTCCCTGACACCTGTCTTCACAATACTGCATGACCTGGTCATCACAATGCTCCATGCCCTTGTCATCACAATGCGCCATTCAAACTGTCATTGCAATAATCCATGAAACTTATTAGGCCAATGCTCCATGCCCTTGTCATCACAGTGCTCCATGCCCTAGTTATCACAATGCTCCATGACCCCTGTCATCACAATGTTCCGTGACTCCAATCATCACAATTCTTCATGACCTTTGTCATCACAATGGTCCATGCCCTCGTCATCAACAGTCTCTGTGACCTTTTTAACCACAATGTTCCATGAACTTTTCATCACAATGCTCTTTGACCGTTGTCATCACAATCCTCTGTACCTTTCTCAGCACAATGTTCCATGACCCTTGTCATCACAATGCTCCATGCCCTTGTTATCAAAATGCGCCATTCCACCTGTCATCACAATAATCCATGAAACTTATTAGTCCAATGATCCATGCCCTTGTCATCACAATGCTCCATGCCCTTGTTATCACAATGCTCCGTGACCTCTGTCATCACAATGCTCCATGACTCCAGTCATCACAATGCTTCATGACCTTTGTCATCACAATCGTCCATGCCCCCGGCATCAACAGTCTCTGTGACCTTTTTAAGCACAATGCTCTATGAAGTTTTCATCACAATGCTCTTTGACCTTTGTCATCACAATGCTCTATGCCTTTCTCAGCACAATGCTCCATGACCCTTGTCATCACAATGCTCCATGCGCTTGTCAGCACAATGCTCCATGACAGATGTCATCACCATGCACCATGCGCTTGACAGCACAGTGCTCCACAATCTTGTCATCACAATACTCCATAAACCTTGTCATCACAATGCTCCATGCACTTCTCATCAAAATGTCCTCTCACCACTGATATCACAATGTTAAATCACTATTCGTCACCATACTCCCTCACACCTGTCATCAAAATGTTCCATAACTCCTGTCATCACAATGTTACATAACCCCTGTCATCAAAATGCTCCATGATCCTTTTCATCAAAAAGCTCCATGACCCATGACATCACAATGTTCCATAACCCTTTTCATCAAAATGTTCCTTGACCCTTTTCATCAAATTGCTCCATGACTCCTGTCACCACAGTGCTACAGGCATTATCTTCACAACGTTCGATGAACCCTGACATCCCAATGTTCTATACCCCTATCATGAAAATGCTACATGACCCTTTTCATCAAAGTGCTCCATGACCCGTGACATCACAATGTTCCATAACCCCTGTCATCAAAATGTTCCTTTACCCTTTTCATCAAATTGCTCCAAGACCCTGTCATCACAATGCTCCAAACCCTTGTGATCACAATATTCCATAACATTTGTCATCACAGTGCCCCATGACGCTCGTCATCGCATTATCCATAGTCTTCTCATCACAATGCTCAATGACCTTTGTCATCACAGTGCCCCTTGACGCTCGTCATCGCATTATCCATAGACTTCTCATCACAATGCTCAATGACCTTTGTCATCACAATGTTCAATACACTTGTCATCAATATGCTCCCTGACAATTGTTGTCTGTATGCTCCTTGAAACCTCTCATGACAAGGCTCCATGCATTTTTCATCACAATGATCCATGCTCTTTTCATCACAATGCTCCAAGACCCCTGTAATCAGAATGCTCCATGCCCTTGTCACCAAAATGCTCCATGACCTTTCTCATCACAAAGATCCATGACACTTGGCATCACAATGTTCCATGTCATTGTCATCACAATGCTCCATGAACGCTCTCATCACATTGCTTCATGCACTTTTCATGACAAAGCTCCATGACACATGTCATCAGAATGCTCCATGCCCTTCTCATCACAGTACTCCATGCCCTGGCCATCACAATGCACCATGTCCACTGTCATCACAATAATCTATGAAACTTGCCAGACCAATGGTCCATGCCCCTGTCATCAAAATACTCCATGACCTTGTCATCACAAAGCTCCATGACGCATGTCATCAGAATGCAGCATGGCCGTCTCATGACAATGCTCCATGCCCTTGTCATCACAATGCTCCAAGACCACTGTAAGCACAATGCTCCATGCCCCTTTTCATCAGAATGCTGCATGAGAATTGTCATCACAAAGCTCCATGACGCATGTCATCAGAATGCTGCATGGCCGTCTCATGACAATGCTCCATGCCCTTGTCATCACAATGCTCCCAGACCACTGTAATCACAGTGTCCCATACCAATTTTCATCAGAATGCTCCATGAGATATGTCATCACAAGTCTCCATGGTCTTCTCATCACAATGCTCCATTCCCTTGTCATCACAATGCTCCATGTCCCCTGTCATCACAATACTCCATGAATATTATCAGCCCAATGATTCATGACCTTCTCATCACAATGCTCCATGACCAATATCATCACGATGCACCATGACAACTATCATCACAATACTCCATGACACCTGAAAACACAATGATCCGGGACTCTTATCATCACAATGCTCCATTCCCTAGTCATCACAATGCTCCATGACCCCTGTCATCACAATGCTCCGTGACATCAGTCATCACAATGCTTCATAACGTTAGTCATCACAGTGATGCATGCCCGCGTCATCACAAGGCTCTTTGACTTTTGTAACCACAGTGCTCCATGAACTTTTCATCACAATGCTCCCTGTCCGTCGTCATCATAATGCTCCATGGCACATGTCATCAGAATGCTCCATGGCCTTCTCATCACAATGTTCCATGTCCTTGCCATCACAATGCTCCATTACCCCTGTCATAACAATGCTCCATGATCCCTGCCATAACGATGTTCCATGGCCTTGTCATCACAGGGTTCCATGACCCTTCTCATCACAATGCTCCAAGACCCCTGTCATCACAATGCTCCATGCTATTTTTCTTCTCAATGATCCATGAACCCTGTCATCACAATGCACCATGTCCATCATCATAATGCTTCATGCTATTGTCATCACAATGAAATCAAAATGCTCCATGACCTCTGTGATCACAATGCTCCAAACCCTTGTGATCACAATATTCCGTAACACTTGTCATCACAATGCCCCATGACGCTCATCATCACAATAATCCATGGTATTCTCATCACAATGCTCCATGACCTTTGTCATCACAATGCTCAATACACTTGTCATCAAATGCTCCCTGACACTTGTTGTCTGTACTCTCCTTGAACCCTGTCATGACAAGGTTCCATGCCATTTTCATCACAATGATCCATGCCCTTTTCATCACAATGTTCGAAGACCCCTGTAAACACAATGGTCCATGCCCCTTTTCAACAGTATGCTCCATGAGATTTGTCATCACAAGGCTCCATGGTTTTCTCATCACAATGCTCCAGGACATTGTCATCACAATGCTTCACGACCTTTTCATGAAAATTCTCAATGGCCCTTGTCATCATAATGCTCCAAGCCCTAGTCATCACAATGCTCCATTATATTTGTCATCACAATCCTCCATTTCATTTGGCATCACAATGCTCCATGCCATTGTCATCGTAATGGACAATGACATATGTCATCACAATGCTCCCTGACACATATCTTCAAAATAATCCATGACCTTCTCATCACAATGCTCCATGCCCTTGTCATCACAATGCACCATGTCCACTGTCATCACAATAATCTATGAATCTTGTCAGACCAATGCTCCATGCCCCTGTCATCAAAATGCTCCATGCCCTTGTCATCACAACGCTCCGTGAACCCTGTCATCACAATGCTCCGTGACTCCAGTAATCACAATGCTTCATAACATTTGTCATCACAGTGGTCCATGCCCGCGTCATCACAAGGCTCTGTGACCTTTGTAACCACAATGCTAACTGAAATTTTCATCACAATGCTCCGTGACCCTTGTAATCACAATGCTCCATGCCTTTGTCAGAAAAATTTTCCATGACGCTTGTCATCACAATGTGCCACGTGCGTTTTATCACAACAGTCCACAAATTTGTCATGGCAATGCTCCATAAACCTTGTAATCACAATGCTCCATGCCCTTCTCATCACAATGCTCCATTACCCCTGTCATAACAGTGCTCCATGACCCCTGCAATCACAATGTTCCACGGCCTTGTCATCACAAGACTCCCTGACACTTGTCATCACAATGCACCAAGACCCTTGTAATCACAATGCTCCATGCCCCTGTCATCACAATACTCCATGAACATTTTCAGGCCAATGCTCCATGACCCTTGTCATCACATTGATCCATGCCCTTGTCATCCCAATGCTCCATGACCCCTGTATTCACAATGCTCCGTGACGCCTGTCATCACAGTGCTCCATGACACCTGTCATCACAATCCTCCATGCCTATGTCAGCAAAATCCTACATGACCTTGTCATTATAATGCTCTATGCGCTTGTCATGACAATTCTCCATTACCATTGTCATCACAATCCTCCATGAACATTGGTATCACATTGCTTCATGTCCTTGTCCTCACAATGCTCCATGCTCCTTGAAATCAAAATGATCCACGAACTCTTTCATCATAATGCTCCAAACCCTATTGATCACAATGTTCCATAACACTTGTCAACCCAACGCTCCATGATGCCTATCATCACAATACTCCATGCCATTTTGATCACAATGCTCCATGACCTTTGTCATCACAATTCTCAATACACTTGTCATCACAATGCTCCCTGACACTTGTCGCCAGAATGCTCCTTGAACCCTGTCACGAAAAGGCTCCATGCCTTTTTCATCACAATGCCCCATGCCGTTTTCATCACAATGCTCCATGCCATTGTCCTCAAAATACTCCACAAGTTTGTCATCAGAATGCTCCATGACGCTTGTCATCACAGTGCTCCATGCCCTTGTCAGCACAATGCTCCCTGACCCTTGTCATCACAATGCTGCAAACCATTGTCATCACAATGCTCCATTACCTTTGCCATCAGAATCCTCCATGACACTTGGCATCACAATGCTCCATGCCATTGTCATCACAACGGGCCATTACATATATCATCACAATGCTCCCTGACACCTGACTTCACAATACTGCATGACCTGGTCATCACAATGCTCCATGCCCTTGTCATCACAATGTGCCATTCCAACTGTCATCGCAATAATCCATGAAACTTATTAGACCAATGTTCCATGCCCTTGTCATCACAGTGCTCTGTGCCCTTGTTATCACAATGCTCCATGACCCCTGTCATCACAATGCTCCGTGACTCCAGTCATCACAATGCTTCATGACCATTGTCATCACAATGGTCCATGCCCACGTCATCAACAGTCTCTGTGACCTTTTTAACCACAATGCTATATGAAATTTTCATCAAAATGCTCTTTGACCCTTGTCATCACAATGATCCATGCACTTCTCATCAAAATGCTCCAAGACCCCTGTAATCACATTGATCTATGCCCTTGTCATCACAAAGCTCCATGACGCATGTCATCAGAATGCTCCATGGACTTCTCCTCATAATGCTCCATGCCCTTGCAATCATAATGCTCCAAGACCACTGTAATCACAATGCTCCATGCCCCTTTTCATCAGAATACTCCATGAGACTTGGCATCACAAGTCTCCATGGTCTTCTCATCACAATGCACCAGGACATTGTCATCACCATGCTCCATTCCCTTGTCATCAAAATGCTCCATTACCACTGTCATCAAAACACTCAATGACACCTGACAACACAATGATCCGGGACTCTTGTCATCACAATGTTCTATACCCTACTCATCACAATGCTCCGTGACCCCTGTCATCACAATTCTCCATGAACATTTTGCGCCCAATGCTCCATGCCTTTGTCAGAAATATTTTCCATGACCCTTGTCATCACAAAGTGCCACGCAATTTTCATCACAACGGTCCAAAATTTGTCATGGCAATGCTCCATAAATCTTTTAATCACAATGCTCCATGCCCTTCTCCTCACAATGCTCCATTACCCCTGTCATAACAATGCTCCATGACCCCTGCCATCACAATGTTCCAAGGCCTTGTCATCACAAGGCTCCATGACACTTGTCATCACAATGCTCCAAGACCCCTGTGATCACAATGCTCCATGCACTTGTCATCACAAAGCTCCATGACACATGTCATCAGAATGGTCCATGTCCTCCTCAATAAAATCCTCCATGCCCTTGTCATCACAGTGCTCAAGACCCCTGTAATCACAATGCTCCATGTCCCTTTTCATCTCAATGCTCCATGAACCCTGTCATCACAATGCATCATGCCCATCATCATAATGCTTCCGGCTATTGTCAGCACAATGAAATCAAAATTCTCCAAGACCTCTGTCATCACAATGCTCCATGACCCCAGTCATCACAATACTCCATGAACATTTTCAGCCCAATGCTCCATGACACTTGTCATCACAATGGTCCATGCCCTTGTCATCCCAATGCTCCATGACCCCTGTATTCACAATGCTCCGTGACGCTTGTCATCACAGTGCTCCATGACACGTGTCATCACAATGCTCCATGCCTTTGTCAGCAAAATGCTACATGACCTTGTCATTACAATGCTCTACGCCCTTGTCATCACAATAATGCATTACCATTGTCATCACAATCCTCCATGCACATTGGGATCACATTGCTTCATGCCATTGTCATCACAATGCTCCATGCTCCTTGAAATCAATATGTTCCATGACCTCTGTCATCACAATGCTCCAAACACTTGTGATCACAATGTTCCATAACACTTGTCATCACAACACTCCATGATGACTGTCATCACAATACCCCATGCCCTTTTCATCACAGTGCTCCATGACCTTTGTCATCACAATTCTCAATACACTTGTCATCAAAATGCTCCCTGACACTTGTCATGAGAATGCTCCTTGAACCCTGTCACGAAAAGGCTCCATGGAATTTTCATCACAATTCCCGATGCCGATTTCATCACAATGCTCCATGCCACTGTCATCAATATAATCCAAAAGCTTGTCATCAGAATGCTCCATGACCATTGTCATCACAATTCTCCATGCACTTGTCAGCACAATGCTCCCTGACCCTTTTCATCACAATGCTCCAAGCCATTGTCATCACAACGCTCCATTTCCTTTGTCATCAGAATCCTCCATGACACTTGGCATCACAATGCTCCATGCCATTCTCATCACAATGGGCCATTACATATGTCATCACAATGCTCCCTGACACCTGTCTTCACAATACTGCATGACCTGGTCATCACAATGCTCCATGCCCTTGTCATCACAATGCGCCATTCAAACTGTCATTGCAATAATCCATGAAACTTATTAGGCCAATGCTCCATGCCCTTGTCATCACAGTGCTCCATGCCCTAGTTATCACAATGCTCCATGACCCCTGTCATCACAATGTTCCGTGACTCCAATCATCACAATTCTTCATGACCTTTGTCATCACAATGGTCCATGCCCTCGTCATCAACAGTCTCTGTGACCTTTTTAACCACAATGTTCCATGAACTTTTCATCACAATGCTCTTTGACCGTTGTCATCACAATCCTCTGTACCTTTCTCAGCACAATGTTCCATGACCCTTGTCATCACAATGCTCCATGCCCTTGTTATCAAAATGCGCCATTCCACCTGTCATCACAATAATCCATGAAACTTATTAGTCCAATGATCCATGCCCTTGTCATCACAATGCTCCATGCCCTTGTTATCACAATGCTCCGTGACCTCTGTCATCACAATGCTCCATGACTCCAGTCATCACAATGCTTCATGACCTTTGTCATCACAATCGTCCATGCCCCCGGCATCAACAGTCTCTGTGACCTTTTTAAGCACAATGCTCTATGAAGTTTTCATCACAATGCTCTTTGACCTTTGTCATCACAATGCTCTATGCCTTTCTCAGCACAATGCTCCATGACCCTTGTCATCACAATGCTCCATGCGCTTGTCAGCACAATGCTCCATGACAGATGTCATCACCATGCACCATGCGCTTGACAGCACAGTGCTCCACAATCTTGTCATCACAATACTCCATAAACCTTGTCATCACAATGCTCCATGCACTTCTCATCAAAATGTCCTCTCACCACTGATATCACAATGTTAAATCACTATTCGTCACCATACTCCCTCACACCTGTCATCAAAATGTTCCATAACTCCTGTCATCACAATGTTACATAACCCCTGTCATCAAAATGCTCCATGATCCTTTTCATCAAAAAGCTCCATGACCCATGACATCACAATGTTCCATAACCCTTTTCATCAAAATGTTCCTTGACCCTTTTCATCAAATTGCTCCATGACTCCTGTCACCACAGTGCTACAGGCATTATCTTCACAACGTTCGATGAACCCTGACATCCCAATGTTCTATACCCCTATCATGAAAATGCTACATGACCCTTTTCATCAAAGTGCTCCATGACCCGTGACATCACAATGTTCCATAACCCCTGTCATCAAAATGTTCCTTTACCCTTTTCATCAAATTGCTCCAAGACCCTGTCATCACAATGCTCCAAACCCTTGTGATCACAATATTCCATAACATTTGTCATCACAGTGCCCCATGACGCTCGTCATCGCATTATCCATAGTCTTCTCATCACAATGCTCAATGACCTTTGTCATCACAGTGCCCCTTGACGCTCGTCATCGCATTATCCATAGACTTCTCATCACAATGCTCAATGACCTTTGTCATCACAATGTTCAATACACTTGTCATCAATATGCTCCCTGACAATTGTTGTCTGTATGCTCCTTGAAACCTCTCATGACAAGGCTCCATGCATTTTTCATCACAATGATCCATGCTCTTTTCATCACAATGCTCCAAGACCCCTGTAATCAGAATGCTCCATGCCCTTGTCACCAAAATGCTCCATGACCTTTCTCATCACAAAGATCCATGACACTTGGCATCACAATGTTCCATGTCATTGTCATCACAATGCTCCATGAACGCTCTCATCACATTGCTTCATGCACTTTTCATGACAAAGCTCCATGACACATGTCATCAGAATGCTCCATGCCCTTCTCATCACAGTACTCCATGCCCTGGCCATCACAATGCACCATGTCCACTGTCATCACAATAATCTATGAAACTTGCCAGACCAATGGTCCATGCCCCTGTCATCAAAATACTCCATGACCTTGTCATCACAAAGCTCCATGACGCATGTCATCAGAATGCAGCATGGCCGTCTCATGACAATGCTCCATGCCCTTGTCATCACAATGCTCCAAGACCACTGTAAGCACAATGCTCCATGCCCCTTTTCATCAGAATGCTGCATGAGAATTGTCATCACAAAGCTCCATGACGCATGTCATCAGAATGCTGCATGGCCGTCTCATGACAATGCTCCATGCCCTTGTCATCACAATGCTCCCAGACCACTGTAATCACAGTGTCCCATACCAATTTTCATCAGAATGCTCCATGAGATATGTCATCACAAGTCTCCATGGTCTTCTCATCACAATGCTCCATTCCCTTGTCATCACAATGCTCCATGTCCCCTGTCATCACAATACTCCATGAATATTATCAGCCCAATGATTCATGACCTTCTCATCACAATGCTCCATGACCAATATCATCACGATGCACCATGACAACTATCATCACAATACTCCATGACACCTGAAAACACAATGATCCGGGACTCTTATCATCACAATGCTCCATTCCCTAGTCATCACAATGCTCCATGACCCCTGTCATCACAATGCTCCGTGACATCAGTCATCACAATGCTTCATAACGTTAGTCATCACAGTGATGCATGCCCGCGTCATCACAAGGCTCTTTGACTTTTGTAACCACAGTGCTCCATGAACTTTTCATCACAATGCTCCCTGTCCGTCGTCATCATAATGCTCCATGGCACATGTCATCAGAATGCTCCATGGCCTTCTCATCACAATGTTCCATGTCCTTGCCATCACAATGCTCCATTACCCCTGTCATAACAATGCTCCATGATCCCTGCCATAACGATGTTCCATGGCCTTGTCATCACAGGGTTCCATGACCCTTCTCATCACAATGCTCCAAGACCCCTGTCATCACAATGCTCCATGCTATTTTTCTTCTCAATGATCCATGAACCCTGTCATCACAATGCACCATGTCCATCATCATAATGCTTCATGCTATTGTCATCACAATGAAATCAAAATGCTCCATGACCTCTGTGATCACAATGCTCCAAACCCTTGTGATCACAATATTCCGTAACACTTGTCATCACAATGCCCCATGACGCTCATCATCACAATAATCCATGGTATTCTCATCACAATGCTCCATGACCTTTGTCATCACAATGCTCAATACACTTGTCATCAAATGCTCCCTGACACTTGTTGTCTGTACTCTCCTTGAACCCTGTCATGACAAGGTTCCATGCCATTTTCATCACAATGATCCATGCCCTTTTCATCACAATGTTCGAAGACCCCTGTAAACACAATGGTCCATGCCCCTTTTCAACAGTATGCTCCATGAGATTTGTCATCACAAGGCTCCATGGTTTTCTCATCACAATGCTCCAGGACATTGTCATCACAATGCTTCACGACCTTTTCATGAAAATTCTCAATGGCCCTTGTCATCATAATGCTCCAAGCCCTAGTCATCACAATGCTCCATTATATTTGTCATCACAATCCTCCATTTCATTTGGCATCACAATGCTCCATGCCATTGTCATCGTAATGGACAATGACATATGTCATCACAATGCTCCCTGACACATATCTTCAAAATAATCCATGACCTTCTCATCACAATGCTCCATGCCCTTGTCATCACAATGCACCATGTCCACTGTCATCACAATAATCTATGAATCTTGTCAGACCAATGCTCCATGCCCCTGTCATCAAAATGCTCCATGCCCTTGTCATCACAACGCTCCGTGAACCCTGTCATCACAATGCTCCGTGACTCCAGTAATCACAATGCTTCATAACATTTGTCATCACAGTGGTCCATGCCCGCGTCATCACAAGGCTCTGTGACCTTTGTAACCACAATGCTAACTGAAATTTTCATCACAATGCTCCGTGACCCTTGTAATCACAATGCTCCATGCCTTTGTCAGAAAAATTTTCCATGACGCTTGTCATCACAATGTGCCACGTGCGTTTTATCACAACAGTCCACAAATTTGTCATGGCAATGCTCCATAAACCTTGTAATCACAATGCTCCATGCCCTTCTCATCACAATGCTCCATTACCCCTGTCATAACAGTGCTCCATGACCCCTGCAATCACAATGTTCCACGGCCTTGTCATCACAAGACTCCCTGACACTTGTCATCACAATGCACCAAGACCCTTGTAATCACAATGCTCCATGCCCCTGTCATCACAATACTCCATGAACATTTTCAGGCCAATGCTCCATGACCCTTGTCATCACATTGATCCATGCCCTTGTCATCCCAATGCTCCATGACCCCTGTATTCACAATGCTCCGTGACGCCTGTCATCACAGTGCTCCATGACACCTGTCATCACAATCCTCCATGCCTATGTCAGCAAAATCCTACATGACCTTGTCATTATAATGCTCTATGCGCTTGTCATGACAATTCTCCATTACCATTGTCATCACAATCCTCCATGAACATTGGTATCACATTGCTTCATGTCCTTGTCCTCACAATGCTCCATGCTCCTTGAAATCAAAATGATCCACGAACTCTTTCATCATAATGCTCCAAACCCTATTGATCACAATGTTCCATAACACTTGTCAACCCAACGCTCCATGATGCCTATCATCACAATACTCCATGCCATTTTGATCACAATGCTCCATGACCTTTGTCATCACAATTCTCAATACACTTGTCATCACAATGCTCCCTGACACTTGTCGCCAGAATGCTCCTTGAACCCTGTCACGAAAAGGCTCCATGCCTTTTTCATCACAATGCCCCATGCCGTTTTCATCACAATGCTCCATGCCATTGTCCTCAAAATACTCCACAAGTTTGTCATCAGAATGCTCCATGACGCTTGTCATCACAGTGCTCCATGCCCTTGTCAGCACAATGCTCCCTGACCCTTGTCATCACAATGCTGCAAACCATTGTCATCACAATGCTCCATTACCTTTGCCATCAGAATCCTCCATGACACTTGGCATCACAATGCTCCATGCCATTGTCATCACAACGGGCCATTACATATATCATCACAATGCTCCCTGACACCTGACTTCACAATACTGCATGACCTGGTCATCACAATGCTCCATGCCCTTGTCATCACAATGTGCCATTCCAACTGTCATCGCAATAATCCATGAAACTTATTAGACCAATGTTCCATGCCCTTGTCATCACAGTGCTCTGTGCCCTTGTTATCACAATGCTCCATGACCCCTGTCATCACAATGCTCCGTGACTCCAGTCATCACAATGCTTCATGACCATTGTCATCACAATGGTCCATGCCCACGTCATCAACAGTCTCTGTGACCTTTTTAACCACAATGCTATATGAAATTTTCATCAAAATGCTCTTTGACCCTTGTCATCACAATGATCCATGCACTTCTCATCAAAATGCTCCAAGACCCCTGTAATCACATTGATCTATGCCCTTGTCATCACAAAGCTCCATGACGCATGTCATCAGAATGCTCCATGGACTTCTCCTCATAATGCTCCATGCCCTTGCAATCATAATGCTCCAAGACCACTGTAATCACAATGCTCCATGCCCCTTTTCATCAGAATACTCCATGAGACTTGGCATCACAAGTCTCCATGGTCTTCTCATCACAATGCACCAGGACATTGTCATCACCATGCTCCATTCCCTTGTCATCAAAATGCTCCATTACCACTGTCATCAAAACACTCAATGACACCTGACAACACAATGATCCGGGACTCTTGTCATCACAATGTTCTATACCCTACTCATCACAATGCTCCGTGACCCCTGTCATCACAATTCTCCATGAACATTTTGCGCCCAATGCTCCATGCCTTTGTCAGAAATATTTTCCATGACCCTTGTCATCACAAAGTGCCACGCAATTTTCATCACAACGGTCCAAAATTTGTCATGGCAATGCTCCATAAATCTTTTAATCACAATGCTCCATGCCCTTCTCCTCACAATGCTCCATTACCCCTGTCATAACAATGCTCCATGACCCCTGCCATCACAATGTTCCAAGGCCTTGTCATCACAAGGCTCCATGACACTTGTCATCACAATGCTCCAAGACCCCTGTGATCACAATGCTCCATGCACTTGTCATCACAAAGCTCCATGACACATGTCATCAGAATGGTCCATGTCCTCCTCAATAAAATCCTCCATGCCCTTGTCATCACAGTGCTCAAGACCCCTGTAATCACAATGCTCCATGTCCCTTTTCATCTCAATGCTCCATGAACCCTGTCATCACAATGCATCATGCCCATCATCATAATGCTTCCGGCTATTGTCAGCACAATGAAATCAAAATTCTCCAAGACCTCTGTCATCACAATGCTCCATGACCCCAGTCATCACAATACTCCATGAACATTTTCAGCCCAATGCTCCATGACACTTGTCATCACAATGGTCCATGCCCTTGTCATCCCAATGCTCCATGACCCCTGTATTCACAATGCTCCGTGACGCTTGTCATCACAGTGCTCCATGACACGTGTCATCACAATGCTCCATGCCTTTGTCAGCAAAATGCTACATGACCTTGTCATTACAATGCTCTACGCCCTTGTCATCACAATAATGCATTACCATTGTCATCACAATCCTCCATGCACATTGGGATCACATTGCTTCATGCCATTGTCATCACAATGCTCCATGCTCCTTGAAATCAAAATGTTCCATGACCTCTGTCATCACAATGCTCCAAACACTTGTGATCACAATGTTCCATAACACTTGTCATCACAACACTCCATGATGACTGTCATCACAATACCCCATGCCCTTTTCATCACAGTGCTCCATGACCTTTGTCATCACAATTCTCAATACACTTGTCATCAAAATGCTCCCTGACACTTGTCATGAGAATGCTCCTTGAACCCTGTCACGAAAAGGCTCCATGGAATTTTCATCACAATTCCCGATGCCGATTTCATCACAATGCTCCATGCCACTGTCATCAATATAATCCAAAAGCTTGTCATCAGAATGCTCCATGACCATTGTCATCACAATTCTCCATGCACTTGTCAGCACAATGCTCCCTGACCCTTTTCATCACAATGCTCCAAGCCATTGTCATCACAACGCTCCATTTCCTTTGTCATCAGAATCCTCCATGACACTTGGCATCACAATGCTCCATGCCATTCTCATCACAATGGGCCATTACATATGTCATCACAATGCTCCCTGACACCTGTCTTCACAATACTGCATGACCTGGTCATCACAATGCTCCATGCCCTTGTCATCACAATGCGCCATTCAAACTGTCATTGCAATAATCCATGAAACTTATTAGGCCAATGCTCCATGCCCTTGTCATCACAGTGCTCCATGCCCTAGTTATCACAATGCTCCATGACCCCTGTCATCACAATGTTCCGTGACTCCAATCATCACAATTCTTCATGACCTTTGTCATCACAATGGTCCATGCCCTCGTCATCAACAGTCTCTGTGACCTTTTTAACCACAATGTTCCATGAACTTTTCATCACAATGCTCTTTGACCGTTGTCATCACAATCCTCTGTACCTTTCTCAGCACAATGTTCCATGACCCTTGTCATCACAATGCTCCATGCCCTTGTTATCAAAATGCGCCATTCCACCTGTCATCACAATAATCCATGAAACTTATTAGTCCAATGATCCATGCCCTTGTCATCACAATGCTCCATGCCCTTGTTATCACAATGCTCCGTGACCTCTGTCATCACAATGCTCCATGACTCCAGTCATCACAATGCTTCATGACCTTTGTCATCACAATCGTCCATGCCCCCGGCATCAACAGTCTCTGTGACCTTTTTAAGCACAATGCTCTATGAAGTTTTCATCACAATGCTCTTTGACCTTTGTCATCACAATGCTCTATGCCTTTCTCAGCACAATGCTCCATGACCCTTGTCATCACAATGCTCCATGCGCTTGTCAGCACAATGCTCCATGACAGATGTCATCACCATGCACCATGCGCTTGACAGCACAGTGCTCCACAATCTTGTCATCACAATACTCCATAAACCTTGTCATCACAATGCTCCATGCACTTCTCATCAAAATGTCCTCTCACCACTGATATCACAATGTTAAATCACTATTCGTCACCATACTCCCTCACACCTGTCATCAAAATGTTCCATAACTCCTGTCATCACAATGTTACATAACCCCTGTCATCAAAATGCTCCATGATCCTTTTCATCAAAAAGCTCCATGACCCATGACATCACAATGTTCCATAACCCTTTTCATCAAAATGTTCCTTGACCCTTTTCATCAAATTGCTCCATGACTCCTGTCACCACAGTGCTACAGGCATTATCTTCACAACGTTCGATGAACCCTGACATCCCAATGTTCTATACCCCTATCATGAAAATGCTACATGACCCTTTTCATCAAAGTGCTCCATGACCCGTGACATCACAATGTTCCATAACCCCTGTCATCAAAATGTTCCTTTACCCTTTTCATCAAATTGCTCCAAGACCCTGTCATCACAATGCTCCAAACCCTTGTGATCACAATATTCCATAACATTTGTCATCACAGTGCCCCATGACGCTCGTCATCGCATTATCCATAGTCTTCTCATCACAATGCTCAATGACCTTTGTCATCACAGTGCCCCTTGACGCTCGTCATCGCATTATCCATAGACTTCTCATCACAATGCTCAATGACCTTTGTCATCACAATGTTCAATACACTTGTCATCAATATGCTCCCTGACAATTGTTGTCTGTATGCTCCTTGAAACCTCTCATGACAAGGCTCCATGCATTTTTCATCACAATGATCCATGCTCTTTTCATCACAATGCTCCAAGACCCCTGTAATCAGAATGCTCCATGCCCTTGTCACCAAAATGCTCCATGACCTTTCTCATCACAAAGATCCATGACACTTGGCATCACAATGTTCCATGTCATTGTCATCACAATGCTCCATGAACGCTCTCATCACATTGCTTCATGCACTTTTCATGACAAAGCTCCATGACACATGTCATCAGAATGCTCCATGCCCTTCTCATCACAGTACTCCATGCCCTGGCCATCACAATGCACCATGTCCACTGTCATCACAATAATCTATGAAACTTGCCAGACCAATGGTCCATGCCCCTGTCATCAAAATACTCCATGACCTTGTCATCACAAAGCTCCATGACGCATGTCATCAGAATGCAGCATGGCCGTCTCATGACAATGCTCCATGCCCTTGTCATCACAATGCTCC